>NC_056747.1:777292226-777592226 GCF_019279795.1 Protopterus annectens
TTCCTAATTCATATTATTTATTAGCCCATTTTGTTTCGTAACTCACATTATGTGCTCTCTGCGATTGCATATTCTTCACGTCACCGGTCAAACGCGGATCACACGATCTGTTGCTTCAATAATCTCCCATATCCTCTACACGACTGCTACGTACCCTTCTGTCATAACACGTGTGTCTCCTTCCCTGTATCCACTGTAGTGTCTATAATCACTATTTACTCTGCTGTGTGTTCCCCTGACCTATGTTCAGATTTAACAGTATGTGGGTAGGTCTTCGACCCGATATCACTACTGTTAACAGAAACACAATGTAGTCTGGTCCCTGATCTACAATAGACACAAAAAGGCAGACACTCCTTACCTGGGCCTCCTGTTTAAGGCTGCACGTTTTCTTCTTGGGATCCAGTTTTCCGCTTTTCAGCCACAGATCAGACAGTAAACAGCCTCTTTACACACAACAATTCAGTCGGAGGTCTTTTCATTCAAGAAGAACCATTTCTGCATATTCTCCAGCGTACATGTCTAACCAGCCATGCACTCTGACCTGTAGCTTACCAAGGGAATTTCGGATTACAAGGATCACAATGTGAAATAAGTTGTTAAAACCAGACTGTAGTTATCAGTAGGCTTTTCTAAGTGACAGCCGATAACACAGGAGGCTCGGGTTCGAAAGTTTTAGTACTGTACACAGGCAGGCTAAATAATATACAGTCCAAGTATGTGAGTTTTGTCTGACTCTATACAGTAAGCAGTTTCTTTATATAGTGTTTACAATCAGCTTTTGCCCACCTTACTGACGTGGTCGGTCACAGGGCATTTCCATCACTATGGTCCGCAATAGTCTATACATACGTGGGTGCTGGGGTCGTGCTCTTAACTTGTTTTCTCATGGGAATAACACAGCCTTGCAAGGCACCTTGTACATTACAGGATCCTTTTGTGATTGTAGCTGTTTCAAGGACCCTAGACTGTTACGATACAGTGGACAGTTAATTTCTTAATACGTTGCTTTGTCTCTCTGGTAGGGAGTTGTACTGCTATCTTCGGTAGAGCTCACAAGGCCATCCTCCTCTGGGGAAGGAGTGCTGTTATGCATGTACATACATTTATTGTTCTGTAACCCAGCAAATAATTAATGATGACAGACATGAGCCTGCTGTACTGCTTACTGCCAGGTTCAGAATTCCATCACAGTACAGCTTAGCTTCACCAATTACATGCAGGCTTAGTTCTACTGCCATATTGTACGGTACAATTCAATACATTATATAGTATTTCGAGTGTAAACTGGAACTTCATATGTGTTTCTATATATTTTACGAACAACATCCATCCGCCATATGCATGTTGTCCCGCCCTTTACCTTGCCCGTGTGTATTTGTCCGCCCAGCTACGCTAATCCCCACATGTGATGTCCCAGTTCCCCCTTCTTTGCCTGTAGCACCCTGTTAGGACGTCCTGTTTGTTAGGCACCTGTTCCGCTATATGTGATCGACTTCACAGCAAAGATAATCATCGATGCGGTGGTCCAACGACCCGACTTGTCCACATGTGTACAGTTATGTGCACCGTGTCGTATGCAAACCTAGATGGTTTGGACGGGTACATACTACATGCCGGATGTACACATTCTGCTGACACATTCACATGCAGCCATTTACATATCTGTACCTGCGGTGGGTTGGGGACATGTGGGGTACGTATTTGCCCGCGTGGCATTGCCTAACACAAACATCTTAACACAGTTCAGGTATGCACATTGTGTGTGGTTGTATAGCTGCACACGGATGCTAGCAGGTTTGGGTGCAGGGGTATACATGGGTGTGACTGACATGTACAATGAGGCTATTGTGTGGTACATCCGAATGCATGGGTTCTGTTTCTGGATATTACACTTCATCATACACCATCCAGTGTATGCAACAGAGACGTTGCTGGGTCTGGGATATGTTGCTATGCACATGTTTGCCTGTGTTTGAGGTATCTTGCTTCCTTACTGTTGTTATGTCAGCACAGCTACCCGGCTATGTACTGTCACTACTGCTTGTGACCATTATGGTTGGCACCTTTTCCAATGCCCATAGTGGGGCATGTTATGTGGGCACTTCGAAATTTGCAGGACTACACATACTCAGGGCTAGTGCAGTTGACAGAACTTCACTTGTTTGCCATACTATGAGCTTATTCTGTAAGCGTTTGGGTTCCTTATTTATTTTCTTATGCCATGTCTGTGTTCCATATCGTAATGTATATGTTTTATGCTACTATTTACATGTATATTGCGGGAATTTGCGTGGCAGGATCGGAGGTCATTTTCCATTTTACGATTGTTGCAGGGACACGACTGTCCAATCAGGGACTGTCCATGGCACATTGGGACAGCAGGTAACCCTGGTGACCATGCCCATGTCGCTACTGGGGTTTCCACCTTTCCATTTTCCGATATGGGATATTTCCGGGACTCACATCTGACTTTACAGGCCGACACATACAACGGTCACTATATAGCATGGAAATTCACTTGCTTGCCTAAATAATATGCTTATTATTGTGGCAATTTCCTTGCTTATTCTGTTTTTGTGTCATTTAGGTATTTCTGTTACAGAAATAACCAATTCATGCTACCATTACATTAAATACGGGATATCATTGTGTCCTACAATCGTAGCACGTCAGCCATTTCTAATACGTTTTTTCGGGACACAACTGTCCATGGAGTGACTGCCCCAACCAAAGTGGGACAGGTGGTGACCTTAGTCGCTGCTCCTATGTCGGTGCGGCGCTGACATGCGGCTGTACACCTTCTCTGAGTGTAAACACTGACAGTGCATTGCGGAACGAACGCAGTCTTATGCGTATCCTTTACTCCTTGGACGGGTACACTTATGCCTTCGTGGCTTCTATTTGCTTCTCCATTAATTTGGGAGTTGCATACTGTACATGCGTTTCATTCTGCACAGGACCTGGCTGCTGCCATTACTATTGTGGGCGGACCATGGCTGTCAGCACATTAGGTTGCTCACCTCATGCTGGCTTAGACACGCCCAGACGATCCTACCTGGGCTCGCTCACGTACACTACGCACGTGTCTGTGATTCCGGTGCACTCTCATTATTATGTATATGGCGCTACTGCGCCGGATATTCCATGCACCGCCGGCGCAGGCCTTACGCCGGCCTTGCGCCGAGCTTCATGAATCCCGGGGATTGTTTTGTTTTCATTAATTTTATATCCTGAAAAAAACTGAACTGTCTCAGAATATTCTGCTTCCATCAGGTACAAAATAATATTATCTACAAATAAAGCAAAATTTTCTTCAACACTAAATCGAGTATATCTTTGAATTTCTGAGTCCTTTACTTTAATATTTGCCATAAAATCCCGTTTTATTCTATTGAATGTTTTCTCTCCATCAAGACCCACCAATAACAGTGACATTTTCCTACATTCTGCTTCCCTCTGAATCATCGTTGTTCTATTAAAATTGTCAAATATTTGCAATAAAAATGAAATTCTAATAATATTCAAGAGTATACAATGTGAATAATATCACTGTTGTTCATAAAGAAAACAGAGAAAGCTAGAGAAGCTAGAAGCAATCACTGAATTCCAAAATGGCTGCAGGAAGGTTTGTGCCAAAATCATGGACTGACACTAAATGTCAGAAAATGAATTATTGTATCCTTTGGGAAGTCATCTATCCCAGGGAACTACTACATTAGCAATGCACCCCTAAGAGCTGACCCAGTTGTTGGGATTTGAGAACTTATGTGGACAGTCATCTAACTTTTGACCAACGTGTGTTCATTGTTGCAAGAAAGTCCTTCTACATTGCACAGGTGATAAACAAAGGGATTGTGTTTGCATCTAGGCATGCCATTGTTCCCCCTTTACTTAGCCCTTATTAGACCAATCATTGAATATAATCAGCTCTGGGCATGTATCTGTCCAGACATATACAACAACTGGAATGCCCACAGAAATACCTTGCTATATGGATACAAGGCCTACACAATATATCCTACATTGACTGACTCAAAGCCCTGTCAATACACTCTGTATCTAGTAGTACCGACCCAGTACTGATGGATTTACTGCACATCAGCAAGTCAAATAGCATCAGAAATACTCAATCTAGGGATCTAAACCTCTTCTGTAGCATCAACAGAATGATTTGGAGGGACAGGCTTATCTCATAGGGATGCCGCTGCTTTGGAGCAGACTCCCCATCCACATAAAACAAAGTTCATTCCTGTCCATGTTCAAGCCACAACTTGGGTCTATAGATGGAAAACAGAAAATTTACCCTAGGACTGCCCCCTACATTACTAATGGGAAAAGGCAACTTCTAAATGCTTTATTCTATGCATAGGTCTCCTAAAATTATCTATCTATAATATGATCTCTGTTATTCTCATTGAGGTAATATGTAATTATCAACCATGAGATGGGTAAGGCCTATCTCTAACCAAACAGGATAGGTGCACAAAATGGAAACCTGGCTTGGCTTAAAATTGCCTGCAAGGGCAGCTAGCCTAGTACATACCTATGAAGTTCTAATAATATTCAAATATATTCAAGGTGAATAGTCTCTTTTTTTTTTTCAAAAAACTTTTTATTGAGTATAGATTTAGAGATACAGACAAACATCAACAACAAAAAACCAAACTGCATGATGTATCATATAAGTTAGAAGATACTGATGTAGATAAAGCTTATATATATATGAAAAAAAAAAAAACAGGAATTTTCCTCTTTGAGAAAGGTTACACACATACAGTAACTATAAACAATATGTACATATGTTAACCTGGAGGCAAAACAGAGTAAGTATAAATATGATTAAAAGTAGGTGTAATTATGCAAAAAGATATAACAGAACTAAGAATCTCAACAAGTATGTTAACCCATTAATCAGTATTTATGATAAACAAGACTTTTTCTATAACTTTGTTTGTTTGGGCCCGCTTCTTGGGGCTTTTGACTAATATTTTCTGTGCTGAAATGTATGTAAAAGCTAGATTCTTAAAGTTGTTCCAACTCAGTTTAGTGCGGTCAAGCCAGTTTTGTGTGATGTAAAGTTTTATAAGGGAACATATGTGAACTATTACTTGTGTATCTAGTTTAGATAAATGAGTATTAGATATGTGAAGTATCGCTAGTTCCCAAGATAAGGTGGATTTGTGATATCCCATCTTTTGTAAACGCACTTTTAAAGAGGTCCAAAGTTTGTGTGAGTGATAACAAGACCATAGAACGTGTAAGAGATCAGCATTTGGAAAGGAGCAACAGGAACATGAAGCAGATTTGCTAGGATTAAATTTATTTAATTGAGGGAGTATAATACGCATTATTATTTATCATTAATTGAGTGTAGAAGAGCTTCTTAAAGGGAGAGTAGTCCAAAGTATTCTTGATAGCTGTGAGTTTCTGACTTACAGATAATTGAAAATTATGCTTGTCCCAGTATTTAGAAAAAAGGCAATCTGATTCATGAATTATCTGAGTAAAAAAATTATATGATTTAGATAACATTTTCTCTGGAAGATTTAAAGTCTGTATCACTTTTTCAACATTTATGAAATCTAGTTTATCTGTCTTAATATGAGCAAATTTAGCAGTGATTAATTCTCTCAATTGTCTTAAGATAGTAGTATATTTAATATCTGCTTTAAAAATTTTACGTACATTAGTGAGAGTTTCGTCTTTGTATTGTATCAGATCCCAGATATTGAGATTTTTAATAAGAGGGAAGTTTGAGAGATTAATAGGCACATTATTTAATCTAATATTAGGATTTAAATGAAGAGGTTGTAGTAACTGGAAGGTGTCCTTAATATTAATGAGTTTTAATAATTCTTGAAAGGAATTAACTTTTTGTTTTAGGGATTTAGGAATTTTTAGGTTGTTAATAGAATCCATGGAGAGAAAAGGGAGAGTGGACGGATTAATATTTTTGTTTAAAATGACTTGGTACCATAATTTGGTCCAGTTAGGATATTTATTAAATCTCTTAAAATCTAAGTTGGAAATAGCAAGAAGTTTATTTGCAGAAATAATTAAATAGTAGAGATAAAAATCCAGAAGACTTAGGCCACCTTTATTTTTAGGAGAGATTAACTTGGTGTATGAAATCCTAACAGATTTGGGAAACCAAATAAATCTGGCTAATTCTTTATTAATTTTGGAAAAGAAAGATTTAGGGATTAATTGGTCTGAGGAATTGAATTGAAATAAGACTCTGGGAAGTATATTCATTTTAACTATCGCCACTTTAGATAAAAGTGATAAATTTAATAATTTCCATCTATTTAAGTCTAACATTATTAATGACCAAATGTTATTCAAATTATTCTGAAATGTGGAAAGACCATTATGTTGAACTTGAATCCCCAAATATTTGATGGCATGCGTAATTTGGAAAGAAGAGTCTGGGAATAAATATGGTTTATGGGCTTGTGGGTTTATAGGAAAAATATGTGTTTTTTTGTGAGTTGATCTTATATCCAGAAACTTGAGAATATATGGTGACAGAGTTAATCAATTTAACCAGGTCTGTACCGGGTGTTTGGAAGTATATTACCAGATCATCCGCAAAAGCAGATAAATATACATTAGTGTTATAAATCCTGGGTATCCTGTGAAAGGTGTTTTGTGTTATGTACAAAAGCAACGGTTCCATATACAAATTAAAAAGAAAAGGGGATAGAGGACATCCTTGCCTTGTACCATTTGAGATCTTTATAGGTTTGGATGTATTTCTATTGATGTATAGGAAAGTAAAGGAATCCTTGTACAGGATTTTAATCAAATCTATATAGGTGTTGGGTATATGAAAACAGGCCATAGTTTGAAAAAGAAAATCCCATACAACTCTGTCAAAAGCCTTCGACGCATCAAGAATCAGAGCATATAATGGATTCTTATCTATTTTAGTGAATTGTATGAGAGATTCTAGTGTCAAAGTATTATCCCATACATGTCTATGAGACATAAAACCTGCTTGGTCAGAAGAAATTAAAGATGGTAAGACCTTTTTAAGTCTGTTTGCAAGTAAAGAGGCTAAAATTTTTATATCAGTGTTAATTAGGGAATTCGGCCTATAATTATCAGGATCCGATTTATCTTTGTTATTTTTCAAAATTAGGATGGTTTTTGAGGTATTCCAATGTAGATCTGTAATACCATAAATTCTTATGTAGTTAAAGGTTTTGAGAAGAAAGGGTATAAGAGCAGTTTTATGAGTTTTAAAAAATTCAGGTGTAAAACCATCTGGGCCTGGGGATTTACTAGATTTTAATCTGTCAATAGCTTCTGACACTTCTTGCGAACTTAATGGTGCCGAAAGTATATTCCTTTGTTGTTCACTCAGTTTAGGGAATTTAATAGAAGTTAGAAAACTGTCCATATGTTGCTTATTCAAAGGAGCATTTCCCTTAGAGTATAAATCTGAAAACAAAGACGTGAAGAGTTGTAAGATTTCCAAATCAGTATTAAATAACCTATTTTTGTATTGTATGGGTGGTATTTTGGGAAGAGTTTGGTTGTTTTTAATTATTCTCGCTAAAACTCTAGAGGGAACTTGTGCCCATTCAGAATGGATAGCTAAAAGTCTTTGTTCAACTATAGAGAGATTATGTTGTTGTAGTAGACATAATTCTTTCTGGGAATCTAACAATTGTTGGTAAGAAGAGGAGTTAGCATTTAGTCTGTATTGATTTTCCAAAGTTTGAATTTTTAGTTTTAATAAAGATTCTTTGTTTCTATATTGTTTTTTAAGAAATGAAGCCTTATTAATTAGCATGCCTCTAAGGTTTGTTTTACAAGGCCATTGTATATCATATGGAATATTCATTGTGTCCAGATTAAAGTACGCTTCCCTAATAATTTCAGTAATTAATTTATGAATGTCAGAATTTAAGAGGAGATTATTATTTAACGTCCAATTATTATATGTATGTCTGTGTGGTATATTGAGATCCAAATCAAATCTAAGGGATATTTTAGAATGGTCTGAAAAGAATCTAGGTTCTATGGAATAATCAATTTTCAAGTGTGAGAAAGAGTTGGAAATAAGGAAAAAATCCAATCTTGACCATGCATTATAGCATTTTGAATAGTAGGTGTATATATCTTTTCTAGCAATATAACTTGCAAATGACAAAGGGTCTATAAGATTCAAATCTAGCATCAATTCTTCCAGAGCTATAGATGCTTGGTGATTATATGAGAGCGATCTACTAGTACAGTCAGTATCAGGGTTAATAATAGCATTCCAGTCTCCTCCCACAATAATATAATGGTCTTTAAAAGAGGATAAAATGTTATATATCTGTAAAAAAAAAATGTGTTGATTGTTACAGGGACCATAAAGATTAAAAAAAATGAGTGGTTTATCTAAATCCTGAAGATGAGAGGTAAAGTAGCACCATCTTCCATTTATATCATAATTCTCATCTGAAATGGAGCCTTGAAAATTGTTTTTGATTATAATAGCCACCCCCTTTGAGTTAGAACTATTACCAGCAGCTATTATTTTCTTGACCCATTTCTTTTTATTTTCTTTATCCCAATCTTCCCTGGGTAAATGAGTTTCTTGTAGAAAGCAAATATTATTTTGAGATTTATACACTAGATGAAAAAGTAGGGATCTCTTATCTTTGTTATGTATCCCTCTTACATTCCATGAATCAATATACAAAGCCATTATTCTGGATATCTAAAAGTAACCAAATAAGTAATGGGTAATTAATATTAACAACGCATTGCAGAAAGATTGAGATCAAAGTCTTGTTGTACAATATCCACCTACTATTTAAGCCTCTCAAAAATATTATTATATTAAGCACTCCATATTCCTTCCTAATCAACCCGGTGCCTACCCACCCACCCCTTATTAGAGAAGAAATATACAGTTGAATTGAATGTCTATTATTGGTTAACAAAATAAACAAACTAACTAGATTAAATCTAAATGGAGTCCTAAAAAGGACTAACAGTATGTATAAACAAACTATACATATATACAAAAATACTGAAAACAAGATGACAATCATAATCAGGGACTGTAATACTAATATTACTCTACTCCTATATAGTCTATGAAGAATTAAATATTTTATTAATGCTTTGCTAAAGAACAGGTGTTATATGAAGTAGCTAATGAAATTGCTAAAATGTTGAGTTTGATAAGTAATTAAATAAGTAAGCTTTTAAGTTCAACATACATCACATGTATCTTAAGGAATTATATGTGTGTTTAACATATCTTACATTACATACTTACAGTATCATACTATACACATTGAACACTGTGTATAGATTATTTAAACAAAGGGTAACACATCTACAAGCTCGCCTTCCATAAGAAACTGTCAAGAGTTCAAATAAAGAGTTTATAATTATGTTATATAACCCACCCGATCAAATACAGTAACCGAAAGACAAAGTAAGTTGTTACAATAAAATATATCATGAAATGTAATCCCACAGTAGATATTTTTGTTGTAGCTTCATTCTTGGAAGAAAAAAGTCACAGCAAATGTTTGATGCTGTAATTATTCATGGAAAAAAGCATGGCAACGCTTCCGTGAACACAGCGCTTCAAGAACTGTGTGATGATGTCCAATCTGCACTATGCCTCTATCATTCGGCATATATCAACGAAATATCTTGAACAAACAACTCTAAAATATATATGCCTGTCTCACCAGTTACATTAAGCCGAAAGACTATTAGAGAGCAAATAATGCTATTACATATTTCCGGTTGTGCGAATGGTATCGAAAATTACCACTCGAACAACAATCCCCAAGAAACCATCTTTGGTATTTTTCTCTTTCTTTTTCTCTGGCGTAAAAAAAAAGATTCCTTAGGGTATATATAGCTTCCAGACAAAAGAAATCTAGCTGTCTTATGAGTAAGACTTGTAAAGTAAATACAAATTCAGAGTCCATAGAGAAAAAAAAAAAAAAAAAAAAAAGGAAAAAAAAAAAACATTTAGTCTCGCCAACCTCCACAGCACTTATATTAGACTGATGTATAGAAGAATAGACTTCGACTCAGTCATGAACGTTTATCTAAGGTTCCAGAGAAGTTGACAACAGTCCTTTAAGCAAAGTGTCAGTACTCTAAAATGAACAAAGAAAAAAGAGCCAAAGGACACAGTTTAAAAACTTTTCATTTTTCATTTGTAGTTTTAAAGAGAGTCTTATTTAAACATTTGAGGCCATGACCAAGCAACAATAGTGAAGAATAGGTTGCTTAAAGTGTAGGTGTCTATAATAATCAACTGAATGGAATATTATTTAACAGTAGCTATTCCAGTAGGCACTTCTTTAAACAATTTTATAAAGACATCTTTAGCTTCTTGCAAAGTACTTACTTGATGTCTCTTATCATTATGTGTGAAGAATAGCGTGTTTGGATAACGCATCTGGAACCTAATATTTCTTTTAATTAATTCAGAACAATAGGGAGCTAGTTTTTGTTTGTTTACTTTAATCAGTGGAGGTAAATCTTGTGAAAATGAAAGTCTATGCTGGTTCCACATAAATTGTTTTTGCTTTTTTGCTGCTGCCAATATTCTCTGTGCATCTTGAAAATTCAGGATTTTAGTGTATATAATCCTAGGCATCGAGGCGTCTTGACGAGATCGCAAGGCTCTATGTTGCTCTCTCTAGAATCAGACTCTCAGACTTGCCATCTAGATTTAGAAGTGCTAAAAAAATCTGTTTAACAGTTTTTAGTAAGTCGTGGCTATCATAGGATTCTGACAATCCTCTTATTATTATATTATTTCGGCGACTTCTCGCCTCAAGGTCTAACAGTTTATCTTGGATTTCAGTTATGAGAGCGTCTTTGGCACATAAATCTTTTTTTAAAGTTTCAATTTGAATTTCATTAGTGTGATTCTTCCCTTCCAGACTATCTAACCTTTCGGTTATATGATTTAGAGATTTACCAAAGTCAGTGAGTTGGTCAGCAAAGCTTTTTACGGCAGTATGTATAGGTTCTAAGGCTTGTTTTAACTCTTCAAGGTGAAAATTTGATTCATTTTTTTCTTTGGCGCTCATTTTTGGATTTTCGACGCCTTGTTTATTTGTTCTAAGTCTTTTTGAGCCTGTATCTTTATCAGGCAAGAGCAGTGAGGAAAATTTGGCCTTTGTGGCCTGAGTCTCCATATTGTCGGAGTTACCAGCCATACCTAAGCAAAGTTGCATTCGCGGGAACAGGATCACTGAGAAAGTCTGTTGTAGGCACGTGGCTTGTGATTTGAAGGCCAAATGAAGATCGTTTCTGTTAATGTTTAAAATTCTCTTTATTTTTGACAATAAAGAGTCCAAATTTTAGCGTTGACTTTCCGTTTATCTTTCTGAGCAAACTTCTGTGGAAAACACCTTAATCAAATATTTTAAAAATTAGAGATAAGCGCTGACATATGAGGAGCGACTAGTATAGGGTACTCCCTAGACAACCGCCATCTTGGAATCCTCAAGGTGAATAGTCTCACTGCTGTACACAGAGAAAACTGCACAGCTCTGTGCATCTGAATATAAAACATACAAATCATGAAAAAAATTAATCACTGCACATAGCAAGAATGCTAGGAGATGCAGGAGCCATCATGCGGCGGTGTACTGCAGTCCCTATCACTGGCAATTCTTGAGAGTTTCTGTGAGTTGCCATCCATTTCACTGCAAGCTATTTGCAAAGTTTCACTGCAAGGTTAGGTCCACTTGCATAGTTGTTTATGAATCTGAAGTCCAACTAAATATACTAAAGCACTATGTGAATTCATTTGGGTATTTCATGTCTTCCAAAACTGGCATTTAGTACTACTTAGATGTGCAAGGCTTGCTCTAAAGTGCAGTGTATCTCTCTTAATCCTGGCCATTGTCTTTCTTTCAACAACTTAAAGAATAAGACTGTTACATCTGTAAGAGAGGAAGGATTTGTAGATAAAAGAATGGGCCATAAGCAAGATTTGAACCTAACATCTTTAACCATGAAAGGAATACAAGAAACCAAATGACAAACTGTCAGAAAGTTGCACTTAATGCAAAGTAGGCTACTTTTCCATCCTTATCAGCACATATTCTATGTTGCACTGCAAAGGGACTTTTACAATATCATATTTTATAATTATAAGCAGTGTACATGATAACTTTTGATATTCTATGCTACTAAAAACTATAAATATGGGTAATCTGGGTGATCAAGCATCATGTTTGTATTTGAAATGTTTTAATTGGTATTTTTTACATTACATTCTTCTCCATCATTTCTTACTGCATTTGATTTTTAATCACCATAGGAACTAATATGGCTTCACTACTCTTGGTTGATTGTAATTTGGATTAGATTTTAGCTCTCTGTTGAAATGTTGGAACTCCCAGTGCAGAGTCCCGATAAGCTAAAAAAAAAATGAAAATTCACAAGATGAGCGAATATCAAACAGTGCTTTACTCCTTTAAATGTGTTCTTCCCAGGTGGGGCAAGCCTTCCTGCACCTTTTGATGTGGGAGGCAGGCTTCCCACACCCATCCTGAACATATATACCTATATATATATATATATATATATATATATATATATATATATATATATATATATATATATATATATATATGAGGGTTTTATAATTTTTCTAAGCAGATGTTTGACTGTGTAATTAGTACATGTAAGTAAGAGGAGTGCAGGGGTGCAAAAAAACTTTTCCTTGTTTTTTTTTTTTTTTTTTTTTTTGCTTGTTTTGTTATATGGGTTAACATTTCAGTGTTTTGTTTAATCTCTGTTTCATCTAATTGAAGCTTCAATCCAGTTTAAGTTAATGACACAGTTCAAATGGCTTAGTGTTTACATGCTTTGACTATGGTGTATGGCGTCCTGGGTTCAAGACTTGGGAATGACATTTTCATCTGTCTGCCTGGGATGACATGATTGACAGACCTTGATGCTTTGCCAGAGATGGCCTGCATCTGTCACACCTGGGCTTCTGGATACTGGCCAAGGCTCTTGCCACCCCTATAGTTGCTTTTTTAGGTGGTGTTCCAAAGACCAAATTACCACTGTAACAGCTACAAACAAATGCAATCCAAGGGTCATGCTGCTCAATGCTAGAAGTCTAAACCTCAAAATGCACTCACTCGAAGCACTCCTTAAAATGGAAAACATTTGTGCTGTAAAAGAGACCTGGTTCAAGGCAGCAGAAAGCACCCTTGTACTACCAGGCTATAACTCATTCCACACCTTTTGGCCCCAGAACATGGACTAAAGCTAAAGGTGGTGGTGTTTCCATATTCATAAAGGATGCGCACACCTCCAGACTGGTAGCCCAACATAATGCATCAGAGATACTTCAGGTGCAGCTAACATTGGGTAAGACAGAGATTCAGGTCGTAGCCTGTTATAGGTCACCAACCATGTCCCAAGACAGTCACTCCACGTTCCTAAGCACCCTAGAGAATATTAGGGTCCAACCTAATACACTCATACTGGGCGACTTCAACTACCCCTCCATTAACTGGGAAAACTTCTCATGTACCAATACACTTGCCCAACATTTCCTGGAATTCCTTAATTCCAATGCCCTTGACCAGCTCATTTTTACCCCCACTAGAGGTAGCAACATCCTTGACCTGGTCCTGACTAACTTGGGCAATCATTGCTCTATACCAGTAGTCAACTCTTCCCTGGTTAGATCTGCCCACAAACTAATCACCTTAGAAATCCACAATCCCACCTCCCCTCCCCACAAAGGTAACCACCATGAAAAACTAAGCTATCTTTGGGCTCCTAAGAACAGAGGTGACTAACTTCACGGCACCCATGCAAATGGACAATAGTTGCATGGCTGCCGAATCATATACCAATGCACTGTACAAACATGTACACAAATGCATGGATCTCACCATACCCAATAGAACCAAGACGATCTCCTCCAAAAAAAGGAAGCCAATCTGGTGGTCCCCTGCCATAAGCAAACTCTACAACAGAACCAGGAAACTGATGCAGAATAAGGTGAAGTCCCAAGACTGGAAAAACTCCCATGTCAGCCTCAACAAAAAGTTGAGATCCCTCATCAAATCCTCTAAAGCTAGCTATGAAAACAGAATTGCAGCAGATAGTAAAGACAGCCACAAGGCCTTCTATAGTTATGTAATGAACCTCCACTGCAATATCCAGATTTGCTCTGAGCTACTGCATAATGGTACCTCCTATATTGAGCCAAGAGATATTGCCAATATACTGGCTGACAGATTCAGTGCCAACCTTTCCCCTCTCCCCCCAAAGGACCAATGACAATACCAGTAGATTACCAGGCACCCATTATTACTGCTGTACAGTTTAAAACAGCACTGTCCAAGGCCAAGAATACAAATTATATGGGACCTGACAATATCCCTGGCTGTGTTCTACATGGACTACAGAGTGAACTGGCACCTCACCTGTATGCCCTGTTCAATCACAACCTCACCTCAGGCATTGTCCCTACATAATGGTGCACTGCTATGGTCATCCCTCTCCACAAAGGAGGAGCGACTACAGAGCCTGGGAACTATCACCCCATTAGCCTGACAAGTCTGATATGCAAGGCTATGGAACGCATCATCATGGACCTAATAAACAAGGATATAGGGAATCTCCAAACTCTGGATCCCACGCAGTTTGGTTTTGTGAAGGGTAGATCATGCCTCAACTTGGTCGACTTCTTTGAGTCCGTCACCAGAGTTGTGGATGAAGGCAAGGTGGTTCATACAGCCTACCTTGAACTGGCCAAGGTCTTTGATACCATTCCCCACTCAGGAATCATAGAAAAACTCACTAAGCTAGGCATCAACCCCTATATCACTAGGTGGGTTGCAAACTGGCTCACAGATAGAACCCACAGTGTGAAAGTAGCTGACTCCAAGTCAGACTGCCGACCAGTGATGAGTGGAGTCCCACAGGGATCAGTCCTGGGTCCTCTCCTGTTTGGTATCTACTTCTCAGAAGTCCAGTCCAACACAAAGGGACTCTGGCTGGCAAAGTTCACAAACAATTGCAAGTTGGGACCCATTATTAACTCCTCAAGTGATGTTGACATCCTACAGAAAGGCCTCACTGAGACCAGCTACTGGTGACAGAACCATGGCCTTAAGCTCAGTGCCAAAAATGTGTCATCGTCCCCTTTGGGAAAAACCCAGTTCCCATGAACTGCCACATTGATGGTAGTCCACTGAACACATAAGGTGTTATAAGAGATCTGAGAACACAGGTTGACAGAAACCTCTCTTTTGACCACCACACTGCCACTGTGGTCAGAAAGTCCTTCTATGTGGCACATCTTATTACTAAAGGTTTTGCATCCAGGAAGAAAGAGGTAATTGTCTCACTCTGCTCTTCCCTCATTAGGCCAATCATTGAGTACAATGCCCCATTTGGCATGTACCTCACTAGACACCTGCAACAAATTTAGATGCCACAAACATACCTCACAAAGAGGATCACAGGCGTTAAACACTTGTCCTATGTGGACAGACTCAAAAAACTCCAACTATTCTGTCTCATATCACCTACTTAGAGGCGATCTCTGCTTGACTTATAAAGCATGTCTGACCCAGCTCTGTTAGAAATGCTACATCTAAAGAAATCCCAATCCCTCCACACCACACTCTCAAGAGACCTCAACCTCATTACCATAATCAACAGAACATGCTGGAGGGACAGGTTCATAACCCAGAGACTGTCCATGCTATGGAATAGACTTTCCATACATGTCAAACAGAGCACCTCACTGGCCCTCTTCAAGACAAATCTTGATGAGTGGATGGGAAATAGAAAATTCACCCTGGGGATCACTCTAGTGGCTCTACTCAACAGAGGCACTGGAAACTAAGGTCAGGTGGCACAGTGCCAGGGTAATTCTATGGGCTAGGCTTGTAAAGGTTTCAGGGCCATTAGCCTAGTACACACCTATGAACCTATAGGATGTAGTGGAAACAACTGATACATCTGGCTATACTATGCTTCCTTTTATCAATAAAATATTGTGGAAAGAACAAATACATTTAGCAGTTTATTTTGATATTTGTATTTTTGATATTTGTATTTCTGTAATGTTGACTTTTATGTGGAGCTTTTCTCCCTGGGCCTCCACTGAAAATGGGCTCACCTAGGCCCAGTGGACTTTTCTGGTAAACAAATACAATAAATAAATACATTTTATGCTTCCTTGATCTTCAGTGGGTCAGAAATAACTTGATCATGTTAGATTTCTTATGACTGCTGTGTGCTGCTGGAGAGTGTTTTTCCCTTCCCCAATGCAATGGAGTTAGTATATACAAGTTTGGGAGGTGCACTTGAGCTGATCATCCTCCAAAAACAATGGTTATCAATTGGTGCAATTAGTATATGTGTTATTTATTTTTTATGAGCTGTGGTAGTTGCCAAAGTAGTTTCTGAGTGATCATGTTTCATTCTTACATAGTGAAAATGATACACCTACCACAGAGTCATTCTTGTTTGCTGCTGGGCTATTTTGTTAGGATCATAGGAGATTACTAGGCTAAATCAGCACCTATTGCCCCTATCCAATTGGGACACAGGTGGAACCCCTTGGGTGAATTTCCAGTTACCCATCCAGTCATCCAAACTGTGCTTAAATAGGGCCAACAAGGAGCTTTGTTTAACATGACTAGAAAGCTTGTTCCAAAGGGGGGCAACCACTCTGATACAAATCTGTTTCTCCAGCAAGTTCTGTTGATGTCACATACCAGATTAAGGTCCTTTGAGCTAATGATCATGTGTCATTTGACTTGCGAATTTGCAGCATTTCCATTAAAGCTTGGTCAGAGATTGCTCTATAGGCAAGGGACAGGTCACCTCTGAAAAGTGTCTGTGACACAGAGTAAAGTGACAATGATTTCAATCTGTCCATATAAGACAGATCTTGAAGACCCTGAATTTTATTTGTAAGGAAACTTTGTGGTCTCTCCAATTGCTGCAGGTGTTTGGAAAGGAACATACCAAAGGAAGCATTGTACTCTATTATTGGCCTGATGAGGGAACAGTACAGGGGGGGTTATAACCTCTTTTTATATGGAGGCAATGCCCTTACTTATGAGATGAGCAATATAAAATGCCCTTCTTACAACTGTGGAGACATGGTGATCTCTCAACACTGACTGTGTGCTTAGGGTATTGGTTTTGATGTGGTAGTTTGTGGGAATATCACTCTTGCCAAAGGGGATGATAATGCATGTTTTTGCATTAAGTTTAAGATCTTGACTTTGGCACCAGTCATTAGTTTTTGTAAGACCTTGCAGGATGTTGACATGGCTAGGGGTTTCAATGATCATTTCCAGTTTGCAGTCATCAGCAAACTTTGTCAGCCACAGTCCTTTAGTTTTAGCCTGTACTTTGGAGAAGTAGATTATGAACTGTAGAGGTCCCAAAACCTATCCCTGTGGGACACCACTGATTACAGGTCTGTTGGAGGAGTTGGAGTCCCCTAGTTTGACCGTATGAGTTCTATCAGTGAGCCAGTTTGCAACCCAGCTGACAATATATGGGTTGATACTCAGCTGGGTGAGTTTACCAATGATGCCTGAGTGGGGAATTGTGTCAAAGGCCTTGGCTAAGTCTAAGTGGGCCATATGCACAGATTTGCCCTCATCTAGGGCTTTGATGACTGTCTTGAAGACATCCACCAAGTTTAACAGGTGTGATCTCCCCTTGACAAAGCCAAAGTGGGTGGGGTCAAGCATTTGGAGAGTTCCTATATTTTTGTTATTAAGGTCCATGATGATTTGTTCCATGGCCTTGCAGATAAAGCTGGTCAGGCTAACAAGTCTATAGTTCTTGGGGCCCGTGGATGCACCCTCTTTGTGCAAAGGGATGATGGTAGCCATTTTCCATTCTGCTGGGACAAAGCCGGTGCTTAGGCTGTGATTGAAAAGCTTGCTCAGTGGTGATGCTAATTCCTGTTTTAACCCATGTAGAGCACAGCCTGGGATGTTGTCTGGTTCCATCGAGGCTGTGTTTTTGGCCTTGGAGAGGGCATTTAATACCTGCTCCTCAGAGATACTAGGCAGGGGACAGGTGTTAGGGATGTTTTGGGGTATATGTGGTGGGGACAGAGGAGTGAAGTTTTCACTGAACCTGTCAGCCAGCACAGGTTCTATATCTGTAGTACCATTAACTATGTGTTCAGTGGAAATCTGGGCCTTACCTTTTAGGTTATGGATGTAACTAAAGAATGCCTTGTGGTTATCCTTAGTTAGGGAAGCTAATTTAGATTCATAGCTAGCTTTGGAGGACTTCACTGGGAGTCTTATTTGCTTGTTTAAGTTGAGGAGGGATTGTTTCCAGTTTTGAGACCATTCCTTCCAATTTTTAGACAGCAATTTTGTTCTCCTATTGTATAGCCTATTAATGGCAGTTGTCAACCAGGCAGGTTTGTTTTTCCTTGAAGTTAGTACTTTGTTTCTCTCAGATATAATACAACTCTACAGGTGTCTATATAAAGCACTGGTGTATAACACAACATAGGTGTCTTTTCCATCAGTGGGGGAGAGGCTATGATGCTATTTATGCCATCACATATGAGGTTATAATTGGATTGTTTAGAAGGCAATTTTCCAGTTCACAGGAACTTCTGCTTTGTGGTTTTGTATAGATACAAACAATATAATAATAATTTTACCATCTATATAATTATTTAAATTTATCTGTATAGTATGCTGGGGAATAAAAACTAAAGACAGAAGGACTTCCAGTAGAGTAGCTGCCCAATTAACAAACTAATATTAGCTCCCTTAGCAATGGAAATAATAAAGTGAAAAAAAAACAGTAATTGAGAATACTTTTGGAATTACTTAATTCCTGGCTGATAAATAAATTGTCTGGATATCGTCACTGAAAAAAATTGATAATTCCAAATACAAGAAAAAAAGAAATTGTGGCTGAGAAGAACTGCAAAGCTGAATATCTAAGCAACCCAGTTTACAGCTAAAGGAGAAGGAATGGCTTCTAACACTTTAAGAGGAAAGATAAACACATGTTGAAATGTTCAGGAATCAGTGGAACAATGGATGAGTGCATCAAGTCTGATAATAAAATGCTTGAGAACACTGAGGAAGCTTTAAATAGAAAAGTTGTTTGTCTGATAAAAAAATTCAGAAATCAGAGTATGAAATGAGGGAAAGAACGATGGAATATTAGCTTTCCAAAATAAAATAAAGAAGAAATTAGTAGAGCTGGAAGAAATGTGAAGAAGAAAGTCCTTAGATTTTCAGCAATTCCTGAAAAACTAGAAGCAACTGACTGCATTAGTTTTATAAAAGTTCAGAATACAAGATGCACTGATGTTTCTCAGCAGGATTTACTGACTGACACAGTGTATCATATTTATGCTTGAAGCTTGCCATGAAGAGACAACCAAGATAACACTAGTAAAACTGTAAACATACTAGCAGAAACTGTTTCTATTAAGTAAAATGTTGCAAAAAATGAAAAGCACTGGAAACTAGAGAGAAGAGAATTTTTCAATGATTACTCTGGGGACACCTGCCATTTTACAAAATAAATCTATCTTTGCAATCAGGGGTTAAAAAGATGTTCTGGAATTTAAACTGTTATATTCAGCTATCTTTAATTTTTGCCAATGTGGCATTAAGACCTTTATATAGGCAGGACAAGCTTTCATGAGCAAACTGTTTGTGAACATACAAGGAGCAAACAAATGGATAGGTACTCCTCAGATCAATCTTCAATCAGTAAAGGACAAGCTCTTCCATTGGCCAAAGTGGTAATATACTGGTTAAACCATTTCCAGTATAAAGAAAGAAGATGGCTGAGTGACAGAAGGAAGACCGGGAACTGACTAAAATGATTAGGATTTGCCTAGATAAAAGAAAGTTGCTGGTAATATGTGAGTTTGAGGAGATGGAAGAAGAACAGAAGCGAACCGTTTCATTAAATTAGTAGGAGAACTGAAAAGCATAAATGCCACGTTGTACATGTATTGACAAAATGTGTATTGCAAAAGGGAAAAGAAACAAGTTAAGGTAAAGAATGATAGGAAAAACATTTTGGGTAAGAAGTGCTTTTACATTATTCACAAGTAATTCCTTCTACAAATGCAAACATTGAATGAATTTATGTATTAGGTGATCTTAGTAAATTTTGAAATATTATTACATCTGCTGGGGAGTCATGGATTGAGGGAGTTTTGAGCAGTTTAAAATTCATATAACAGAAAGAGAATTAAAACTAGCACAGATGGATGTTTTCTTCGTAATTCAACTTCAAATTTTGCAATAGGAAGGAATAAAGAAAGTAAAGTGATGTGCTATGATTGTTAAGGCAAGGTTTCCATCTGGAATTCTCATTTCTGCAGCATTTTGAGCTGAAGTAGAAGGATGAGAAGCAGACTTAGTGGATAAATGTCCAAATCTCATTGGAGGCCTTGAGAAACACTGCCAGAAGTAAGCTGATGCAAGCAGAAGCACTAGGAACTCAGTTACAGGATGCCTAGACAACTTGTTGAGGGAGACCTTCATGGAAGATCTTCAAAAACTGAAGCAATTCACTGTCAAAAGGGCAATGGCTGGTCAGGCAGCCATAAACATACACCATAAAATAATGTGGGTGTTTCATTTGCAAAAGTATAACATAATCATAACAGTTGGAAAATGCTTTATATGTTAAATATCAGCCAGAAAAAAAGCAAAATTGGCAAGTTAAATGGGGGAAAAAGATAAATTACAAAACATATTTCCCTGTACATAGTGGTAGAGAGGTTTCTGTAGTTAAAGGAAGCAATTTATTTACTTTTTAAGAACAAGCATAACCATAAGCATTAGCATGGCAAACCTACTTTTTCGTAAAAGGTGATGCCTCTGGAGGCAAATATTGATTTGGTCCTCTCTGGGAACTCATCCTTTCCATTTATAAGTGCATACATTTATGATGGTTTAGCATACATTGTTTAGATTTAGTGAATTAATGTAGTTGGAAAAA
Source organism: Protopterus annectens (assembly GCF_019279795.1). Taxonomy (NCBI): domain Eukaryota; kingdom Metazoa; phylum Chordata; order Ceratodontiformes; family Protopteridae; genus Protopterus; species Protopterus annectens. Next base: position 777,313,233 of record NC_056747.1, read on the forward strand.
TGTAACATAAAGTTAAAAAGCAGTGTTAAAAATAAATAAATAAATAAATAAAAGACTTGCTTGGAAGCCAGTAAAGCACCTAGATAGACAGACACTTAGAAAAGTATATAAAAATGATGTGCTTTGTTCAAGCTATGATATTTAGTCTTACATAGCAGGACAGCTGCTTTAAGGATATTGCTATGAATTAATAGCCTCACAAACTCAGATAAAAATTAAATAGGTTGAACATACCAATGCTATAGGAGATACAATTTGACAAAATAGAAAATGACAACATGATGAAAATGGCATTCCAAGGAGATTACGCAGCAGAATGTCAGGGGCTTAGAAAAACAGGAGTAATAATACTGATAGGAAAAGGTGTACCAATAACAACAGAAAAGGAAAAATAATAAACATGGAAGATTTGCACTGGTAACAGGTTAGTGGATGAGAAGAAAGATTACAATAGCATTTGTTTATATACCTCCCAAAACAAATGTAACAGAGTTTAGAAGAATTTGAACTGAGATAGTTGGCTTTTTAACAAAACCTTCTATTTATGCGGGAGTACCTGGAATAAGGTATGTGTTAAAGGGACTTACCAGAGTGGATCACGAAGAGAGAATATAACTAGGAAAGGAAGGAAAATTGTTAATTTCACATATGAAAGTATTTGCTATAGAAGAAGTTTTACAGTCATTTGGGGACCAGGTGAAGTATATTTATTACCCAAGGCACAGCAGCCAAGCAAGACTAGATAGGAATGATATTTCACAGGAGCATGTATATATGATAGAAAAGGATGAGTCCCATTCAATGGCTGTGTCAGGCCATGCTCTTATATTAAAGAATATGAGGATTCAGCGAAGTAAAATTAAATAAAAGAAAGGCAGTGTTGATTCCCTATTTATCTTTCAGGAAAAAATAAATAACTTCTAGGGACTAGATAATGAAAAAACTGAAGACATAATTCAGAAAGCTTAGCTCGAGTGGTGGAAGATAAAATTAGATTTCAAAAATCTAGTAGGAATAAAAGCTACAGAAATATGGGAGACTAGTAATACAAATTAATACAAATTATTTAGATGGGCTTGTAAATGGAAAGATAGTACAAAATACTAAGATGGCAATGACAGGATTTGAATTCCAGAATCAAGAGTTAATATTGAAAATCTATGAATGGTCAACATTGCCTGGTATTATCGAAATAAAGGAACCCAGCTTGAGCTATCCCTTTTTCTCAAGAAGAAAGTCATGAGAATAATAAGAAAGGATATTGAATAGCTACAACCCCCCAGATGAACACATTACTGACTGTATAGTAGCTGACAATGACAGTACAAGCAACACAATGAAAGAGAAGAAAGCTGCATGAGTCCTCCAGTCCAAGAATTGGGGCTTGGCTTAGACCGTGCCTATTTGTCTTAGCGATTTACAGACAAGAGCCAAAGGGAAAGTATGATTATGAATAACAAAACCCAATAAGGACATTAACAGGGAGTGGAGGATTATGTATCATGTAAGAGTTATAAATCAATAAAGCATGTTGGAAATGAGGGAGACCTAGCTCAGAAGTAAAGTCCAGACAGAAAAGGGGGAAGATAAGAATTCAAGACTTTCACTCCAAGTTGTGAATGGACAAAGAAAACATATGGTACAACATTGTAAAATGAACAATAGAGGATAGGATGTAAATAAAGGATATAGGAACAGGGGATGTGGTTTGTAGAGGAAAGAAATGTAAGAAAAAGTGAGAGAACAAGCAGGGCCATGGAAGAACATATGTAAGCACATTATTGACACTAGACTTTATATATAAAGAGACTGCAATTTAGAAGCAAAGATAGGGTGCAACAAAGTCATTGATAAGAAATGAGTGATGGGAGCGCAAAATGTGGGGAGGCACAAAGTGCGGACAAAAACTGATAGGGGATATATCACAATCAAAAATATACACAAACTAGGAAGCGTGACATGTGAACCATTAAGCTGATAGATCATGCCCTAATCGGTATCATGATTACTATACAAGAGGAAGAGGAGTTACCAAGATGCTGGAGATTCCCTGGTTATATTTTAAAATCAAGAAGAGGAAGTACAGTGGCTATCAGATGAAATAAGAGAAATGTTACGAAGTCATGGAGATGAAGCCAGAAAAAGGTGGCATGAATATAAGCAGGCAATAAGAGAAAAATTCAAGACAGGGTAAAGGAGAAGATGGATATAAAGAGAGTGATTAGAAGGGAAATGTCAGAGGAGCTAAAGTATCTGCAAGGGAAAAAAGGAACTCAGATACAACCAGAAGTGGAGAGAATTAGGGAATTAAAAAGAAAAAATCAGGAATGGGAAGATGAAAGCTTTGTTGTAAGCAGGACAGAAAAAGAGAATGTTGTTGTTGTTGTTGTTGTGTCTTTCGGCTTTTCCCGGTTAGGGGTTGCCACAGCGAATTCCCTGTAAGCAACTGGAGCATTGTCAGTAAGAATGAGACAAAAAGATGTTGATAAGGGGATATATAAAATGAAAGTAAAGGTGAAAGTAAAGGGAAAGCAGTAGCAGCAAAAAAGGATGTTAGGAGAAAAATTGGAAAGGTTTAATGCCTATTACAAGAATTTGTACAAATGGGAAGAACTCAAAGGAGAGAGAAGAAATGCCTGAACAGATGGGGAAGGGATGAAGGAGTGGAAAAGGAGGCATTAGTAAGAGGCATAACCAGCAAAAAAATAAAGGAAACGCTAAAGAGGATGAAAAGAGAAAAGTCAGTCACCAGGTGCAGATGAGCTACTAGTCGAAGTATAGGATATAGCAGGGGAGGTTTTAATAAAACAATGGGCTATACTATTTAATCAGGCATTAGAAGGACAGGATCTATCAAGTTCACAAAAAGAACCAATAATCGTAGTGATACATAAGGAGGGGAAAGGCCTGCTGCTCCAGTCTTCATACAGACCAGTTTCAATTTTACATCATGATTATGAATGTTTTATGATAATGGCAGCTAGGTTATTCAACCATAAGACTGGATTGATTTGGGCTGAATGTAGTTTATTGGGGGAACTAGGACAGCAGATAATTTAATAAAAGCAGTAATGAGAACTAACTTGGCACAGTAAAAGAACAAGAAATTACCGATAGTATTCCTAGATGACAGTGCAATAGAATTTTTTGTTTGTTTCTTTGTTTGTTTTGATGGGAAGGATGGGATTTTCAGAAGATTGAGTTAAAATGAATGGAAGTATCTATACGGGCTGATTATTAGTGGTGAATATAATGGCACAACTGTCAAATCAATTTGAGCTGGAAAGAGGGATAAGGCAAGGATGCCCCCCTTCTCGCCATTATTGTTTGCAATATATTTATAGCCTTAGTGACAGCAATAAGGAACTGAAACATAAAAGGGTATCTTTGTGGGGGGGGGGTAAAGGAAGATAATATTTTATGCAGATGATAATCTGCTTATGATGGAAAGGCCAGCTGCAGATGGGAGACAGCTGTAAAAATTAATAGGTTATTTTAGCACAACAGGATATAAAGTAAAAGGAGAAAAGAGGCAGGCGATTGCAATAAATATGACTCCCAATGAAATAAAAGAGGTAGGGCTGCAGAGCATATAGAAGGAGGAGATAACATATTTAAGGATATGGCTGAAACCCACAGTAGATGACACTGTAAGGGTAACCTATGAGAGGACATTGACAAAAATGAAGATGCAGCTAGAAAAACGGAGTGAGATAGTGTTAAATAAAGATCAGAAAGTACAAATAATGCAACTGAACTTTCTGCCACAGATATTATATCATGTGAAGACATTGTGGACTCTCCCAGATCTGCCATATATGAAGAAGTTGAGAACAATTTTGAGAGAGTTTTTTTGTGAAAGAAAAGAAACCAAGGGTAACATGGGAAATGCTTATATTGCCAAAGGATAGTGAAGGGTTAGGCATCCCTGAGGAAAATAAATATTTTAGGATAGGTTGTTAGCTAATATTCTGTGGTTAGCAGATGTAACGTACCAAGCAGTCAATATATTATAAAAAAAATATCATAGGAAGAGGAAACAAGAAAATGGAAGGAGCGAATTACCCCAATAGGGGGGCTAAGCATGGACAGAGACAGGAGTACACCTTTATGGAGATGGAAAAGGAAGCAAACTGAAGTTAAATACTGGGTACAAATACATACTGTTGGGCTTACAAAACCTTGGGTGCAACTGCAAAAGGAGTTTGAGTTGCAGAGGAATTGGAATGAGAATATTAAGGCTTGAGAATTAAATGGAATAACATGGTTAAGGACATAAATAAGGAAAGAAAAGAACCAGAGAGTCAGATAAATAAACCAAAGGAGGCAGATGGAGGAGGTAAGAAGAGATTAATAGCAAATATTTGAGACATACTAGGGGTTTAGAACAGGCAGAAATTAGCAGATAAGTTAAAAAGTCTGGGAGAAGGAAATTCAAAAGGAAATATCAACAAAATTGTGGGCAGTTGTGATAAAGCTACCAAATATGCTACAAAAGCAAGAAAATGTAGGATCTTCACAAAGACATCTTTGCATAGATATTGCTGCATACCAGCCAAGTTAAATGGAATGTTTCCAGTGTCAAGAGGAGAATATTGGAGATGTAGTAAAAGCATAAAATGGACATTTTTACATATGTTTGGGAATTTGAGGAATTAAGAATATTTCTAGGATATGTAAAGAAACATTTAGATAGTGTAGTGGATCAAGTAAGAAGATTAACTTAGAAACTATTCTTACTGGGGAGTGCTGAACGCATAACTGAGGAAGATAAGCCCCTGCTGGCATTGATAGTATGAATAGGGAAAAAGCAATAATCAGGAAGTGGAAAACACAGCCCCCCCCCCCACACACACAAGATATATGACCTAAAAGAGATGGTAGAAAGGAAAATGAGACAAGTGTGTGTGCGTGTGTGTTTGTGTGTCTGTGTGTGTGTGTGTGTGGGGGGGGGGTGGTCTAGGAAAGCATACATGTCAAAATGGAGAAAATGGCTAAAATGGAAAGATGGACAAGGCTGATTAGGCAGGTAGAACTATAGGAATGTGATTGGCATATGGACCTACATGCATCTGGAAGAAAGGTGAGCATAGGTACTCTGTTCCACTTTATTCATGAGAAAAGGAGAGGAGATAAAGATGTGAGGCAAAAATGTAGGCATGAAATATGTTAAAAGAAGGATAGTCCACCTTTAGATCCCAAGATCAGATATGAAAGTACAGAAAGTATGCCTACAATGGACTAAACTGTGACAGGAGTGGCACTGACCAATGAGAATTAAGATTCCATGAAAGCAGTTATGAACAGAGACATTGTTAACAAAGAGGGCATTTAGAGGTTTAATCCAAGACCAAAAAACTGTTTAAAACAACATGTTGAGTTGACATAGATAAATGAATGGAAACATGATTGAGTGATGTGAATACTGCCCACTCTGTATGTGTTAGTGAGAGGTAGAAATGAGAATTCATGCTTTGGAAGTTTATGTATTAGAGTGTATGACTAAGTGTGTATTAAACACTTTGATTACACAGTTTGTAAAACAAAAACTGTCATGAGTCTATAAAAGTTTCCATGTTTTTTTTTTAAAAGGCAAGGGTAAAGATGGAGTGCTCTCTTGGACATATTAGGTTTGAGCAGAGGAATTAGTCTAGGATGGTCACTCTCCCCACTATTATTTTCAGTGTACTGGGAGCCCCTGGCCACCATTTAACCCAAGAAAAAGGATAATGAATATTTCAGCAATATAAATGAGTATTTGTAAAACAGCGATCCTGCAAATATATTTTTATAACAAGCCGAGGGCACAGAATCTGTTAACTCAAAAGCTTTGACAACAGACAATATAAAATGCAATAGTGGAAGTCAGAGATCAAAATAACAGAGTATCCCAAAGAAATCTTAAAGATTTAAAGGAAGTAGTATAGAAAATTGAATCGAGCTGAAGACCTGGGAAATCACTGTATGAAGTAGTCTGAAATATTTTTAAGAGATCTGAACTTGCCAGCGTTAATGATGGAACAGCAGGCAAGACAATTAACTGCATGAATAGGTAAGGATGAGATAAAAGCTATGATTCATGATCAGGCTGCAGAAAAAAAAAAAAGAAAACAAGAACAGATAGCATTCTTAAACCCATCTTTAAGTTATACACCAAGAAATGAATACAAATTTGGTATGTGTAATACAAAACTGAATTGGGGATACTTAAGACTTAGAAGAGTGCAGTGGTTGCAGTGTTACCCAAAAAAGGTAAGGACCCAGCAGACTAATTTTATCTAAAATCACTACTACAAAGTCTTTTTGCATACAGTGGGTAAGAGATTTGCCTAGATACTTTGTAAACTAATAAAGCTGGATCAATGAAGCTTTGTGGAAAGGAGGCAGACAATCAATAATATTAACAGAACTATGATGATACAGAAGGAACCTGAATATAAGAACACAACTTTATTGCTCACAAGTTCTGATACGTAGAAGGTGGAAACAATTGAAGACTAGGCAGTGAACCAAGGCACTGGGATGAATTACCCATGAAGCAGTGCATGGTGGGTGAAGAACAGGTTGTGGTTCCTGCAGAGGTGTCTGGTGTCTTGAATGTTACTGGAGAGCAAAAATTAGTACCATGGAAAGAATGTTGCTTGGATTTAAGGAAATAAGTGAGACAAGATTATTTAATTTCCCTGACAAATACAAGGGATGAGTAGATATCTATAGCTGTGAATTTATCTTTGATTGCCGCTGATGAAGTTCAATTGTGATAGACTCTTAATAAAGAATAAACATTTTAATCAGGTTCAGTTTACTTATAAACCCCCCCCCCCCAAAAAAAAAAAATCCTAGCAACAAAACACATTTTTAACATTTTTATCATCCCAACACTTGATAAAGAAAGGTTTTCAGGATGGTTATTCAGCGGAATACCTGAGACAAAGGAAAAGAGGAGTACTATTGCAACTAGAGCTCCAATAGTGATAGAAGAGGATAACACAAATAATAATGGTCGATATGTAGTACTAAGGGTCTACTGGTAAGGGAGAAGTTTTACATTGGCATATATTTATATTCCACCTAAAACTGCTATAATGGAGCTTAAGAAAATTCTGGGAGAAATAATCAGCTATCAGCATGGAATATTACTTATAAGTGGGGACTGGAACTTGATTTGCAGCAGGGAAGATGTCTCTGTATAAAGCAGACAAACACTGAGGTCAAGAAAAGGTACAAATGGAAATGTCCATGGAAGAATTAAACATGTCCAGGTTAGAGGTAGATGAGGCCTAATTACTAACAGTTAGGATAGGAGGAGATGAGATAAAAATGGTGGTGTATAACCAATCAACAGGAAAGTCCCCATGAATAGATGATATTCCTGTGGAAGATTGGAAGCTAGGAGAGAAACAAAACTGATAAAAGATCTGGAAGGTTTTGGTTAACAGTATTTTAAGAGGAAGAGAAGCACCAACTTTCTGGAAGAAAGTGGTGGAGACTATAATACCTAAAGAGGGTAAAGGCCTATCAGATCCAGCTTCATACAGGCCCATTTCAATCCTAAACTATAATTATAAAGTGTTTATGTGTATAATGGCTAAAAGAATAGCAAAGGTGATGCTAAAATCGAAAAACATGGATCAATGTAGTTTTGTGGATGGGAGATAAACATTTGACAACATTAACAGAACATTGATGATCCAGAGGGAAACTAAATGTAAGAAAATGCCACTGTTGTTGTGGGTCTTAATGCAGAGAAATTATTTGACAGAGTAAGCTGGGCATTTATGAACAGGGCAATGGAAGCATTTGCATTCCCTGATAAAATTATACGGTTGATTAGGAGGATATATGAGGGATTGGAGGCAAAAATTAAAGAGAGTGGGCTTCTCTGATAATATCTGTTTGAGCAGAGGAACCAGGTAGGGGTGTTTTCTTTCCTCTCTGTTATTTGCACTGTATTTAGAATGATTGGCAAAGAAAATAAGAGACTCAGAAATTCAAGGCTATAATTGGTATGGTAGTCAAGAAAAGCTGGATCAGTTTGCAGATAATGTTATTTTATACCTGATAAAACTAGAAAATGATATTGTAGTGTTGTGGAACATTTTGAGGCAGTTTCAAATCTTTTTAGGATACACAATTAATGAAGCTAAAACAAACGCAATAGCTGTAAATTATGTACCCATATATGAATTGGTTCAGCAATATTCATATTTATGGGGACATGATCAAATTAAATGCTTAGGAGTATGGATTAAAAAGGATTTTTGTGTGGCAGTTAAGGATATGTGGAAAGAGACTAAACAAAACATAATACGAAAACTGAGAAATTGGAAACTCTGTTCTATGGCTACAGATAGCAAGATACAAGCAGTTAAAATGTTTTAGTCCATTTAGTTTTATACACAGGTCAGGCATATTTTTATCAAACTGAGGAGAAGTTGTGTATAGCAATTAATAAAGAGCTGAAGGATTATCTGGGAGGGGCAGATGGCAAGAGTCAAGTGGGATAAGCTGATTCTTCCAACTGAACTAGGCAGTTTAGGATTACCCCATTTGAAGGGATATTTCAGAACTACACAGTTAAGGCTCCTATACATAGCACAAGCAGAAATCTATAATTTAAAGTGGAAAGGGATGGTGATGAAATGGAGGGAAAGCTCAAGAAACAAGGACAGACTTGGATTTTGGATGCAGAATATTATATTTATAAATTAGCAGAAAGTAGTCTAAGAAGTAAGCCAACACTGGAATGGGGAAAGGAGATTCTGATGATAGGGATGACTGCAATTAGGGATACACACAATAGGCAAGAGGGGGCTGGAATTTATTGGACAAAACTTGTAAAACAGCCAAAGTATTGTGAGCAAATATTTAAGAGGGAAAGGTAATAGAATGGGAAAAGGCCAAGAATTTATTCGGATTGCAGGACAGAGATTGCCTTCCCTATCTAGGATTGATATTAGAGTATAGGCAAAGAGGAAGATATAGGGGGATCCTAAGTGAAATACCAGCACTGGTAGAGGTTTTAGTAGAATCTAGAACAGAAGCTGCTGTTAAAAAAGAAATAATTAGTAGAGCATGCAAAATATTGCATATCTATATGAATCAATAAGAGGAGCCTAGATAAGATTGGGAAGAGAGACTGGATAAGCAATTCACAAAGAAACAAATGGGGGATATATGTATGTTTCCCAAATATGCAACAAAGTCTAGAAGATTTAGGATCTTTGCTTGGAAGTGTTTACATAGGTATTTTTATACGCTAAAACTTCAAAGAATTTTTCCTCAGGTAGAAAGTAAATGTTGGAGGTCTGATGGTGGTGAAAGAGGTAACTGGGAACATATTTTCTGGCAGTGTAATGACTTGGCAGACTCTAAAGATTCCCTGCAGACTGCTTTGTCAGAGATATTGGGTGAGCAAATTGGTGTAACTAAGGAAATAATTTTTTGAGCTATGATACAGAATTAGAATTGCCTAGACATAGTAAGGCCTTGGTGTGTCTAATTATGGCGGCTGCCAAAAAAAGCAATTAATAGAAAATGGAAATCGAAGTCTAAACCAACTTTACTAGAAGTAGTGAATATAGTAACAGAGATAAAACAACTGGAATTGGGAACTTTAGAAAAGGGTAGGAGTAAATTACATAGAAAAAATGGAAATTGTGGAAACAATACATACAGAGGAGGAATACAGTTTAAAAGAAGGCAGGATTTGAATGAGCTATGTAATGGTTGACTGATAATGACCAGATAGATTATAAGTGATGTATAATGTTTGCAACTACAATTATGCCAACATGGTTTGTAATGTATAATGTTTGCAACTAAAATTATGTTAATATGGTTTGTTTTCATTTATATAAATGAATGATTTCTTATGCTATAAGTGATAATTTAATAAAGATGTTTTTGCTTAAAAAAAAAAAACAATCCCAGCACCATCTTCAGTAACTCGTTATGGGAAATATTATCAGATTCTTTTTTTCATATCCACCTTCCATAGCAAACATGTTGTGCCTTCCTGTTCTACCATCCAAAATTTCCTTTTGCCAGCCACATAATCTTTTTATTTACCTCTTGATCCACATTAACTCTAATACACTGGGGCACTGATTTCTTCTTCATTTGTTTTATTTCTTGAGCATGCTTCTTCATCATTACTGCCAAACGTTTGTAATAACAGTTTAACAAAAACTTTATTCTACAATCATGCAATGTCTTCCTATAATACTCTTCCCAAATTAGCTTTAATGCTGCTACATTATTATATCATGTACCTGCTAAAGCTCCTTCCTTCAATTCATTCACAACAGTCGAAAACAAATGTAACTGTCAATGATTTTTTTTGTATTTGTACATGATTCCCTCACCTTCTGTGGTTGATTGATTACAGACACCTTTATCTTTAATTTGATAGATGACAGATGAAAAAGGCTTATTAATCTTTTCCTTCTTACATTTATCAAAACTAATCTTGTAGAAAAACATTCACTTTCTGTTTTTCCTGGTCCTGCTCCTGGTCCTGCACTCTTGATTTTTTTACAGCAGTATTCTTACATTTCCTTTTGGCTTTTAGGGCTGTTACAAGTCATCCTGATGAATCATAAAATCCTTCCATCCTTCTCATCTCCTTTACCTCTTGTACCTGCCATACAGGAACCTGAGACCCTGATGTTTTGCTGACCCCACAACCAATAGTCCTCTGCTTGAGTTATTAAATAATTAGTTATATCTGATGAATGAGTACATCCACAAAACATTCAATATGTATTTCTCAATCCTGTCCACTATTCCTGTTTCACTGCATGTTTAGCATTTCATTAATTTTACTTTCAAACACCTCCATCAGTCCAATCAGCCCATCTTAGACCCAAATGATCCTTCCACATCCCTTCTGAGTAAGCAATAATTTCTGTATTTTTAATCTTATCCAGTTTTATCTTAATCAGCTGATCTGATTCTTCCACATCTACCAACAGGTTATTATGAGCTCATAATCCACTGGGAAATAATTTCCTTTGTCTTTCAAATATCATACTGCTTATAAATGTGAAACCAGTCCTTGTCTTAACTCTTCCCTTAAAAAAAAACATATCTCCCTTTGAACTGTTTGACAGTAAATTATGTTCTTTCAACCATTCTTTATACTTTCTCATATCTACTCCTTCAATTTTCATACCCTCTGTTTTCTCCTAAAGTAAAGTTTAACAAACTCAGCAAAAGTTCAGTCTTTCTCAGACATGTTTTTTTGCACAGCCATATTTCACAAACTTGACTGATGCTTTACAGTCTTCTCCAATTTATTCACTAATTTCAGTTTGGCTAGTCTTCACCCTTATCATCTGCATCTTCCAACACCAGACCCTGGCTTAAGTCAAAGGTACTCCCGATTCTTCTAGTCAACTTCTGTGCTTTTTTCTGTCTCTCAAGCATTCTCCTTTGTAGCATTGGAAAAGGTTTCACTGGCATAGTCTCTCTGTGAACTACTGTCAGAAGAATGATAAGCAGAGTACCCTTCTGTTTTCTGGCTCGCATTTTTGTTGGATAAACTTTTTTATTTCCTCCTTTGTTGGTTCTGCATCAAAAAATGTGTTTGATTTTCTCTTCACCTTTTCTGATTGGTTACCCTTCAGTTTTTCTATTTTTTCATTGCTGGTATATATGCAGTATATTCACTAGCCAGTAACTGAATTTTACCCAAAATGGCAGTTTTAGTGGCTGTTAGTTCTTTCTGTTTTCACACTAGATGAATTTAAGCTGTTGATCAGTGTACAGCCATCTTGGAAGTCCCATATTGCCTTTGTCATTATAGAACTGCTTTCTTCTCTTGTAACTAATGACTCATTAAGGCTTGCTATTGCCCATGAAATCTACCCAAATATGTTCAAGGCTATCACATCTTGTAATTTTTCCTCAGGCGATCCTTTTTTATTTGCCCAATTTCCAACAGCCATGAAAGTGAAATTTTTTATACAATTTATATGATTTGTATCATATTGTAGCCTCCTTTGAAAAAGATATCCATCACCCTAGTTTGCATCTTCCTGTAATGATTTAGATATAAATTGTGCACTATAAAATGAAACCACACAACAGCCTGTCTCTTTTTGTCAAAAGACAAAAAGACAGTTTGCAATGCCTGCTCAGTTTCAAAACTAAAATCACAGATTAATTTTGAAGAGAATGACTAGTTGTTCTTGGTCAGAGATTGGTTTTGAAGATAAATGACCAATTGTCCTTATATGTGGAATTGTAATTTGCATAATTTTAGTCCAAAAATCTTACCTGCCCATGGGGACTCTCCCTTTTTCACAAAACAAACCCATAACAGAAGCCATCTCTACTCTAGTGAACTGTAATCTTGCTATCCTCCAAACTGCTTTTACAAATGCTACTGATCACTCTAGAGAAGTAGAATTTTCTTCCAGTGCTCATGAAGTATTGCTTCACTGAAGAATTGCTACTTTGATGCTCCTATGGCTTTGACATTAAATTGTGTCATGGGGTAGAAAATACTGTGATTCAGTGAGCCATAATGTTAGTTCCAGATCTGCAGAAGATTAATTTGCTTCAAATGGGACAGTCTCTTTTTCAGTATGTTCCACCATATCAGTCCACAAATGCTCACTATTTCTTTCACCATGGAAAGCACTATACAAACGCAATAACAGCTGTGTGCTCAAACAATCCCCTTCAGTTAACAGTGTGATTACACTGATTCCTCCATTACTACAGGAACCTCATCCACAGTCTCAATCCTCATGTTGCAAAGCCTCACCACAGCCCAGCAGGAAGTGATCATGGGAATTTTCTGGCTAAATTTCCCTAGTCAGTATGAATGCTCACTAAGAGAAAGAAATAAATGTAGCTGACCCCTGGATAATGGCTAACCCATCTCTTACTCCAATCACCTGATTCACCATGCCTGTGAATGACTATGCACAGTGACAAAGGTAGAAATCTTTTTTCCCTTTGGGTTTGCAAATATGTAACTGTCAAGATATACTGTTTCACTTATTTATTTAAACTGCTTTTGAACTACATTTCAAAACAAAATCAGAAAACTATATGTTCTAAAAATGGAACTAGACAGTATTATCCAGTATCTTAGATCGTATTTCCTCTACATTCCGGTGTTATACCACTGCACATTTAATTATGCACTGCATGTTTGCATCCAATTGCTCTGTCACTGCACATGGTTAATGGCTGGAAGAGGTCCGTGGTCAAGCCCACCAGCCTGGTTAACTACCTACCTGGGGGTAACAAATGAAAAAAAAATACATTTGTCATGCAGCAAGTACAGTGATTACCACTATTCTGTGTTTTTTCTTGACAGTTTGGCAAAATCTTAGCTGTGTACTGTCAAACAACTTGATATGCCACTCTTAATACAGCTTCAAGTAATAGATGCAACAGCAAAATGCATGCTAATATATTTGGAAGTTATCATCAGATTTGTTATTCATCCTCCACGGGAATGTTGCAGCAAACTCCCTGAAATTGTCCCTTTCTTTTTTCACACTTTAGCCACCTGTTCCACAAACCTTTAAACTGCTTCATAGAGCTAAACTCGGCCACCTCTTCAGGTACTACATTTAAGGGCCTCCCACTATTTATTTGAAATAATAATTCTATATATCAATTGTAAACGTTCCTCCTGGAGATATTGTCCCTGCTTCCCTACTCCTCTCCTTTCTCTTCATTTTTACAGTTTAAGTCTACCTTCTGATGATGCAGTTTAACTATATCACGTCTTTCCTTCCCTGAGTAGTTTGTAGATACCACAGTTCTAAGCCTTTACATCTTCCCAAAGTTGAAGACAGAAACAAAAGCTTGTTATATTCAATGTACTGCACACCAAGCACTTCAGGACTTCAGCTTTTACCTATCACTTTCAGAAAAATAGGGTGGTCAGTTAAATAGTACAATATCCACTAATCTACGGTAACTGCCTTGCCTCTGTCTTCTCACTAAAACTATCCTTCCTAACTGTAACAGCTGTCTCATCAGCTAACCAATTCCCTGTCCACCACACCAATAGAAGTCTCACTCTGTAACTTATTTTCACACCAGTCTCCTCTGCAACGTTGTGTCCAAAGCCTGCTAACTTTTTTCTTCACAGAATAGGGATAGGTTTCTAAAACAAAACTATAAATGGAGATTAGTCATTTTCTGAAAATGTAGATGAATGTACAGTGAAATGTATATAAACCAGCCTCAAAATATCCAGAAATGTTCAGCAAAATACAATACTTATACATTTGTTTTGCTTGATTCTGGATGAATACTACAGTCTGAATAACACTCACAGTTTCTAGTCTTTGTTTTCAAGAAAATTGAAATTGATTCACCTGTTCTGAAAAAAATCCCTTATTGATGGATTGACTGGCTGGATGTTGTCAACCCTGGCTTTTTGAATTGATAAATTGCTTCTCTATATTGTTCATTTTTTGTACAGAAAGAAGTTAATGATTTAGAGTAGTGGGCAGAAAATCATTAATACTAATTGACTAAGTATATTAGCTGTTTTCAGTGGCAAGGTTATATGTTTCCTGATCCATGAGCTGCCCACTTTTCCTGTTTTGTTTATATGCACAAGCATTTTATTTTATGATGTTACAGTTATTTAGTTGTGGCTGCTTATTTACACAAAGGTTATTTTTTTAATTTCTTTCTGCCAATGTACTTCATTTTATTTTTATTTTTCAATATAAGCAAACAGTAGCATTTGCAGCAGAAAGGAGAACACATTACAGGTTACAGTGATTCTAGAATGGTTGTACCTGCAGTTCATCCATACTACAGTAGAACTTACTGGCTCAGGTTTGTTGTGTGAAGCTGAAACATTATTTAAACATTGACCCCCAAGGCTAGTGATAACTATATACCATTACAATGCTGTCTAGTGTATAGGAAAGTTTTATTCTGCTTTTGTTTGCATACTGGCCAATTTAACTTGACAACTAGGATCAGGAAATCAAAGGCCCAACATAACCACTTACGACAATGCTGTATAGCCTTTTGAGAAAAAATCCTTGTAATAGAAATGAACTTTAAGGCACGTTAAATTACTGCAGGATGCTTTGTAACACAATAGATCAATGATAAAGGCAAAAGACAGCACAGGGATGAAAACAATACTGCCAGAGCAGGCCAGGTTTGACTCATCACAAAGCAAAAAAAGAGCATTTTTTCTACAACTTACATGAGATATGGAACATTTGTGTATTTGATGGGACCTATAATCAAGAATTACAGCATTATATGCCATTCTCTTCTCCCCAATCAAAAAGAGATCAACTGGCTTTGCAGGCAGTTATTAACTTCCTGCCAGAAGCTAAGGCCATGAGTGTCTTCTGTAGATGAAAGGAAAAACACACTACTTATTTCTTGTAGCCAACCGCGGTAGAGATCAACTGGCTTTGCAGGCAGTTATTAACTTCCTGCCAGAAGCTAAGGCCATGAGTGTCTTCTGTAAATGAAAGGAAAAAACACACTACTTATTTCTTGTAGCCAACTGCGGTAGTGGTGCTGCGGTAGCGTTGTCACCTCACAACAAGACGTTGTCCCGTTCGATTCTCAGCTAGAGCGTCTTCTGTGTGGAGGCATGCATGAATGGGTGTGCCTTCGTTGAAGGTTGTGCCTCAGGGCTGGTAACTCAGCATGCAAAAATCCGCTACCAAACATTAGCGGACCGGAGTTCCGCTGTGGCGACCCCTAACCGGGATAAGCCGAAAGACACAACAACAACAACAACAACAACTTATTTCTTGTAGCTCTGAAAAGGTGGTACGGGCACAATGCCCTTTGAGCTTAATAAAATTAACTTTCAAGCTATTGAGAAGTTGTGTTAACCTTTCAAAGGCAAGTGAGCAAGCCTGATATACAGAGCCTTTCAGAGCTTCAGAAGCTATTCAATATCAGTGTCAAAATATATTTTGTGCCAAAATGAATGGAGGATATCAACAGTCATTCCCTTGAACAAAGGTATGGCTTTAATGGAGATAGATAATTATAAACCTGGAAGCCTACAAGTTTCACCTGTTAAGCTATGGAAAGGATCATTATAGAATTAATAATATTAATTATTATTAATTAATATTTAAGGGTGTAGGTGACCTACAGACTCTTGGCCCAATTCAGTTTGGGCTTGTCAAGGGCATGTCTTGCCTACTTAATCTTGTTGACTTCTTCAAAAAAGTACTAGTGAAATGCATGAGAACAAAACAGTATACATCACATATACAGACCTTACTAAGGTGTTCAACACCATCCTGTGCTTTGGTATTGCAGATAAACGCTTCCTGTTAAATGTCAATCCCTATGGTACTCATAGAACCCAGAAAATTATGGAGAGCAGCAATATCTACTCTAAAAGACTTGTCATTAGTAGTGTACCCCAGGGTCCAGTCCTTGAGCCACTCCTTCTTGACATTTTCTTTATAGATGTTGATGTAAATGTTAAAGGTTTGTGGCTAGCCAAGTTTGCAAATGACTGTAAACGTGGTGCCATCATAATAAACTCCTCAGAGGACACCAAGATATATACAAGTCCTCCAACAAAACAACTCTCCAGTGTGAAAAATTAGTAAGTGGAGGAGACAGAAGCATATAGATGACTATTCTTTGATTCTTCACTGAACTGGCCATTTGACGATGAAGCATGGAAAATCTTTGTAAGCATAAATTTTCATTATGGATTTTTTTTAACAAGTGAAGTCTTCTTCTTCTTCTTTCGGCTGCTCCCGTTAGAGGTCGCCAGAACAGATCATCTGTTTCCATTTATTCCTGTCCTCTGCATCTTGCTCTGTCACACCAACCGCCTGCATGTCCTCTCTCACCACATCCATAAACCTTATCTTAGGCCTTCCTCTTTTCCTGTTACCTGGCAGCTTCATCCTTAGCATCTTTTTCTCAATATACTCTGCATCCCTCCTCAGCATATGTCCAAACCAACATAATCTTGCCTCTCTGGCTTTGTCTCCAAACCTTCCAACCTGGGCTGACCCTCTAATATACTTATTCCTAATCCTGTCCACCCTCATCACACCCAGTGCAAATCTTAACATCTTTGATTCTGCCACGTCCAACTCTGACTCCTGCCTTTTTGTTAATGCCACTGTCTCCAACCTATATAACATAGCTGTTCTCACTACCCTCCTGTAGACCTTCCCTTTCACTCTTACTGGTACTCGTCTGTCACAAATCATTCCTGACACTCTTCTCCACCCATTCCATCCTGCCTGTACTCTCTTCTTCACCTCTCTTCCACATTCACCATTACTGTGAACTGTTGATCCCAAGTATTTAAACTCATCCACCTTCACCACCTCCACTCCCTGCATCCTCACCATTCCTCTATCCTCCCTCTCATTCACACACATACATTCTGTCTTAGTCCTGCTGACCTTCATTCCTCTTCTCCCTAGAGCATATCTCCACCCCTCCAGGGTCTCCTCCACCTATTCCCTACTCTCACTACAGATCACAATGTCATCTGCAAACATCATAGACCACGGGGACTCCTGTCTGATCTTGTCTGTCAACCTGTCCATTACCATTGAAAATAAGAAAGGGCTCAGAGCTGATCCTTGATGTAATCTCACCTCCACCTTAAACACATCCGTCACTCCCACCGCAGACCTCACCGATGTCACACTACCCTTGTACATATCCTGTACCACTCTTACATACTTCTCTGACATTCCCGACTTCCTCATACAATACCACAACATATGCTTTCTCTAAGTCCACAAAGACACAATGCAACTCCTTCTGACCTTCTCCATCAACACTCTCAGAGCAAACATTGCATCTGTAGTGCTCTTTCCTGGCATGAAACCATATTGCTGATCACTAATCATCACCTCCCTTCTTAACATAGCTTCCACTACTCTTTCCCATAACTTCATGCTGTGACTTATCAATTTAAATCCCTCTGTAGTTACTACAGCTCTAGACATCACCCTTATTCTTAAAAAATGCTACCAAAACACTTTTTCTCCATTCCTCAGGCATCCTCTCACTTTCCAGGATTTCATTAAACAATCTAGTTAAAAACTCCACTGCCATTTCACCTAAACACCTCCATGCTTCCACAGGTATGTCATCTGGACCAACAGCCTTTCCATTCTTCATCCTCTTCATAGCTATCCTTACTTCCTCCTTGCTAATCCACTGCACTTCATGATTCACTATCCGCACATCATCCAACCTTCTCTCCCTCTCATTCTCTTCATTCATCAGCCCCTCAAAGTACTCTTACCATCTGCCCAACACACTCTCCTCGCTTGTGAGTATGTTTCCCTCATTATCCTTTATCACCTTTAACTGCTGCACATCTTTACTAGCTTGGTCCCTCTGTCTAGCCAATGGGTACAGGTCCTTTTCTCCCTCCTTAGTGTCCAACCTTTCATGCAACTCTTCATACGCCTTATCCTTAGCCTTCACCACCTCTCTCTTTTCCATGCACCTCATCTCCTTATACTCCTGTCTACTTTCTTCATCTCTCTGACAATCCCACTTCTTCTTTGCCACCCTCTTTCTCTGTATACTCTCCTATACTTCCTCATTCCACCACCATGTCTCCTTGTCCTCCTTTCTCTTTCCAGATGTCACACTAAACACCTTTCTAGCCATCTCCCTTACTAGCTCTGCTGTAGTTACCCAGCTATTTGTTAACTCTTCACTGCCATCCAGTGCCTGTCTTAACTCTTCCCTTAAGTGTAAATACTCTTTAGGTCTATGCAGTTATATCTGAAATATCTATTTAAGTTATACACTGGCTAAATAAAAGTTTTAAGCAATGTAATAAATATGTCTTTTCTAAACATAATTGAAAAACAGCTATTATATGTAAAGGTATGTTAGGATAGTTTCATTACTTGCTATATCAACCCTTAGTTCCACTATCACCCACAGCAGCAGTCCCTGTACATGTCATCACAAAGCAGGGTAAACAAGATGTTCAGACATTAAAAACTCTAGTCAGTGAGTTTTATATTCCAGATTTGTCAGGTAGGTTTGATGCTTCCTCAAAAACTATAAATGCTAATAAAGATAATGCTGATAAAAGAAGAGAGACAACACAACTATATACATGGTCTTTAAAGCATGTACAAGATTTAATGCAGGAATTTAAACATGAAATAATAAATGTTTTATAGAGCTTAAAGGTAGAAACAGGCAAGTCAGGAGATGAAGATGATGAATTTCCTCATCCTCAACTCATGCATACAGCAGAAAGTGTAACAACTTCTCACCTTCTTTTTGTAGATGATTTAAAACTGTATAATTCATCAGACGAAGAGCTGAAAGCATAACTGCAAGTGGTCAAAATTTTCACAGATGATATAAGAATGTCATTTGGTCTTGATAAATGTGCAAAAGCAACCTTTAAAGCAGGAAAACTGCAGCACCAAGAAAATATCAGTTTGGGACAAGAATGTGATATAAAAGAACCCGAGCAAGAGGGAGTGTATAAATATTTAGGAACTGATGAAGCATCAACAATAAAACATGGACAAATGTGAATAAAACTTAGTAAGGAGTTTTTTAGAAGACTAAAATTAATACTGAAAACAGACCTGACATCTAGGAACAAAGTCCAAGCTACAAACCAGTTTGTTCTTCCTGTTCTATCCTACAGTTTTGGGGTGATTGACTGGCCCAAGAAGATACCTCAAAGGCAATACATAATTTTGTGCAGAGCTCATTGTAAATGGAGCCACCTATACTGAGCCAGAAGATATAGCAAACCTCCTGGTTGATAAATTCAGCTCCAACTTTACCCTTCTCTCCCCCTCAACCTTCCATCAAGAAGTATAATCAAATATAACTTCCCCTACTACCACTAGGGAACAGGTCCTTAATGTTCTCTCTAAGACCAAGAACACTGCATCAGTGGATTCAGACAATATCCCAGAATGCCTTCTAAATAGCATGAAACATGACCTATCAGGGCCTCTGGAATTACTATTTAACTGTAGCTGCCAAACAGGTTTCATGCTCATGAATGGAGAAAGGCAACAGTCATCCTTCTGCACAAAGGTGGACCATCTACAGACCCTGAAAACTACAGATCCATAAGTCTCACTAGTCTTATATGTAAAGCCATGGAAAGAATTATCATGGAGATGATCAATAGAGATATAGTAAACCTACACTGGACCCAACCCACTTTGGTTTTGTCAAGGGCAGATCATGCCTATTCAACCTGGTGGACTTCTTCAAGAAGGTCACCAAAGCAATTGATAAGGGCAAAGTCATTCACACTGCCTAATTTGACCTGGCCAAGGTATTTGATGCAATACCTCACTCGGGTATTGTTGACAAACTCAAGAGGTTATGTACAAACCTGTATGTCACCCAATGGATAGCCAACTGACTCACAGACAGGACCCAGGAAGTTAGAATTGGTGAGTCTACCTCTACAAAGAGGCCAGTCACAAGTGGAGTCCCTTAGGGATCCATCCTTGGAATGCTTCTTTTTGGCATTTACTTCTCAGAAATCAAGGCCAATTTCAGTGGTCTCTGGCTGTTTACATTTGCAGATGGCTGCAAATTAGGAGCTGTCATTGAATCTCACACAAATATTCTCCAGGAGGGGCTGACGCAGGCAAACAACTGAAGTCAGAGCCATGGACTAAAACTAAATGCCAGGAAATGCATAATAGTATCCTTTGGGAAGTCATCCATCCTTGGTAACTATCATATTGACAACACACCCCCTAGAGTTGACCCAGTAGTCAAGTACTTAGGGACACACATAGATAGAAATCGAGCCTTTGACCATCACGTGTCTACAGTGGTGAGGAAATCATTCTGTGTTGCACAACTTATAAACAAAGGTATGGCATCTACGTCCAAGGAAGTAATTGTTCCACTGCATTCAGCATTTATCAGACCTATCATTGAGTACAATGCCCCTTTTGGTAAGTACCTAACCAGGCATATCCAACAACTGGAACATCCACAGCGGCTCCTCACTAAAAGAATACAGGGAGTAAGTAATATGTCCTATGCAGACCGTCTCAAGGCCCTATCCCTGTATTCTGTCTCCTACAGGCTTTTGAGGGGAGATCTATGCCTGGCATACAGGGCATTGTCAGACCCCATTCTGATGGACCTCCTGCAGATCCACAAAACAAACAGCACCAGAATTACCTGTTTTAAAGACTTAAACCTTGCCTGTGATATAAATACGACCTACTGGATAGATAGGTATGTATCCCAGAGACTACCCCATCTTTGGAACAGGCTCCCCATCCATGTGAAGCAGAGTTCCTTCCTAACCCAATTCAAGTGCAACGTAGATAATTGGATGAGAAACCAGAAATTCATCTCTGGTTTGGCACATATGTCTGTAATGGACAGAGGCAACCTGTAAATGGTTCATCTCCCAGGTGCATGCTTATACTTATCAAGGGTATCAGAACTTGTCAGAGATTTAGGATGCATGGCTAGGCTTAAAAAGGCCCCTTGTGGTCATTAGCCTAATAAACACCTATGAACCTATTGGATCAGCTGGACAAGAAAACAAGAAAAATGCTTCATTCTTATCAAATGATTTATAAGAATCAGTATATGCCAAGATTATATATTCCCCATCTGAAGGTGGTATGGGCCTCCTTGAAATTGATTACATATATAGATCTGCAGTCATAGGACTGCATACATATCTGCTGATCTCACGAGATCAAAAGTTTTAAGACATAAGGAAAACAAGTCTAAGATGTTTCCCTGCTTAGTTTTGCAGAAGCATATCTGTCTCTAGCAGGAATGGAAATCAAACCAGAAGTAGATAAAAATCAGGCAGCAAGTAAATGTGCCAGAAAATGAAAGAATATAAGGGTAAGGATCAGATGAGAAGGCAAGAAATGTGGAAAATCCATAAATATAGTTGCAAGTACAGAAAACCCCTGGAACAACCTCATGTCAATCAGGATCTAATACAGGAATAGTTAAGAAGAGGTGAACATAAATGAAAAGATGAAAGGTTAATATTGGCAGCCCAGGATAATGGACTGCGTACACACTGGTTTACAAAGTCCACTGAACATTTTGGAGAAACACACAAATGTGCGTTCTGTAAAACAGAACTGGAAACAGTTACACATCTTGCTACTGGCGTGATGCACTAATGGCAGAGGGCCTGTATACCAAAAGGCATAATAATGTGGCATGGCTGTTGCATTCAGGATTGTAGAAACATAATATTGAAGTAGCTGAGAAATACTGGAAAGATGAGTCACAAAGCATTATAGAAAATGATGACGTATATTTCCCATGGGATCACCCATTACTGACAGTTCTAAAACTAGATGTAAGAAAACCAGATATAGTAGTCCATGAAAAGAAGTCAAAAGTAGCATTGATTATTGAAATTGCTGCACCCAGTGATTACAGTGTCTTATGTAAAGAGAGACACAAAGTCATGAAATACCGGGATTTGCAGGCAGAAATGAGGGCAATGTGGGAGGATACCTAGACAGCTTCAGTAGTAGTAGGTGCAATAGGTAGTATAAAAAAAAGAATTTCGAGTCATATTTAGATATGTTACTGATACATGTAACACCATATGAATTGCAGAAGGAGTCCATTCTGGACACATTGCGGGTGTTACGAAAAGCACTTTTGGCTAACATCAAAGACTGAAAAATACTAACTTCACAAACTTTAATCATACTTTGATTTAGGGATGGGGTCCATTCTCATGGTGTTAGAAACCCAAAAGGCTATGAAAAATTAAAAAGACAGAAGACCTTCATTAGAATGAAGTACACCAGCTCATGGTGACAATTCTCCATTAATAGCTCTTTCAGCAGCAAAGAAGTTGTATTGCAGATCAAAACTCTTACAAATGATGCCTGTATGGGATGATAATAAAGGGTTTTTCAGAACATAGTTAAATTTGAAGACTGGCTAGATAGAACATCTCAAGGATACAGGTATAATGATTTATAAGAATGTTTTAAAGCTTTTGAAAGAATACATAGAGCAGCATAAGTTAGGGTTACAGAGCTCTATGGAACACTTACATTCTACATTGCAGACATTCAATCAAAAGATGCAGTTTGATCTATGGCTGCTTAATCACTTTAAAATCACTGAACATGATAATTTGTTAGAAAATGCTAGATTATACAAACAGGAATTTCAAGTAGTCCAAGGGTATTCTAATCAAAAATAAGAGAGCTAGATGTAGTATTACACTTGGTAGAAACCTTTTTGCAGCAAATACAGGGTTTAGACAATGCTATCAAGCTAAATGTTGCAAATAAGGCAAACTCTATACAAGAAGCTGCACAAATGATTATTAAGCAAAAGAAGCTACTGAATACAGGTGGTAATGTGCATAGAATTTTTGCAACTGAACCAGTAAACAATTCTGAAGTAGCAGTAAGCAGAAAGAATCCAAACCCAGACAGATGAGCTGGTATCTCTTTGGGTATGACCTGTTATTTCTGTAAACACCTAGGACATAGTAAGAGATAGTGTTAAAATACTTTGACAGGAAAAACAAATAAAGAAGGGAAGACATCCACATCCAGATGAGGACTGGACTAAGACTACAGAAATACCCTATTTTAGATCTAAGGTAACTACAGAAAGCCAACAGTTAACTCACAGGGTGTAGTCAATGCAGTCAAGCTATACCCTGATCTGCAGCCTTTATGCAGCCCTTGTAATCAGCAGTAAATAGTGCAAATCCACTTTTACAGAATACTTTGAGAAATAAAGAGGTATCTCCACAGGTTCCAATCCCTATAGCACCCCCCGCAGTTACAGTTTTGCCAGAAACTTCACTACAAACAATACAACAGGTTCCAGATGCACAGACAAGTGTTAGCTTTGTCAGCTCTGAACAGAGCTGAAGAGCACTTGCAGAATATTCAGCTAGATGGCTAGTGATGTAACACACCTGCCTGTCTTAGCTGCCTGACCTCTTTAACCTTGGGAGCTGATGGTAGACCATTTATAGTACACTGGACAGGAGGGCAAAAATGGGACAAGGTTCTGATTGACAGTGGAGCAGCAGTTTCAGTTACTAACAAAAAGCTGCCTTGAGGTGCTCCTTGTACTGCACTTGTATCATGGTTTGAAGGCTCTACAGGACAGTCACATCATTGTCACCCTATTAAAGTTAATTTTTAAACCAACAGAATGTGCCTGGTAAAGAAATTAAAGTTTCATTTTAATACACCCCCAGTGCCACTTGGGTCTATATAATTTTTTTGAATAGTCTATTCACCGAATGACTATTCATCAAGCCCACTTAAGTGAAAAGTCATTTTAGTAAATGATCTTTTCAGAGAATTTTTTCACAGGGAAAGGAAGTAGTTGGCCATCATCGTGAATTTTCCCCTTTCCCCACTGTAGTGTGGTCTTAGAATTAGTATATTTAGTTCAGGGGGTGTAGGGTGTGTGGGGCAAAGCTCCCCACTTTGCTGAGTTTTAAAACGTGTAGTGTTTGTTATGGTCAGTAGCTGGCCCACTAGTTTTCACTTGTGTGTCTATTGAATAGTCATTCTCTGAATAGATTTTTCATCAGACTGATAAAGACCCATGTCACTCTACCATACTGGGCATGGATATATTAAATACATTAGGAATATCCAATTATTTGGTCAACAAAGCACTTTGGAGAGAAAAGGCACAACAGATTTGTAGTGTAATGTCTATGATTTGTCAGGATAAAAAAATCCTAGCATCATGTTGCGGCTTCAGGTTTACAACAAGATCTGCTCACATGTTAACCACATCTATGGGCACAGGATAAAACAGACTGTGGTTTGTAAAGCAAAAGAGAATGCAAGTGATGGCCTCACATGATAGAATGCCACCATATCAGAAACAGTATGCAATTCCAAAGGAAGCAGATGATGGCATAAAAAATGTATTAAACAGTGGGAAGAACAGACATAATAAAAAGGGTGCCAGTCCATCTAATATACCTTTGTGGCCAGTTAGGAAAAAATAGGGAAGTTACTGCTTAGTCATATATTTAAGGTAGTAAATAAATACACCACTCTTGTAGCACATACAGTACCCCTACACCAGAAATGGACATTTGGCTAATAATTTTTTTGTGATTCCTATACTGAAGATTCTCAAAAGAGATTTGCTTTTACTTACGAGGATCAGCAATATTTAATGACTGTTATCACAAGGGTTTTACAACAGTCCTGTGTTTTTCCATCAAGCCTTAGCAAGAGTGCTTAGATCACTTAAAGGTGACAAAATTATTTAGTACACAGATGATATGCTGATTCAGACAGAGATTAAAGGAGAACATTTGCAGATACTACATGTAGTTTTTCATGCTTTACAAAAAACAGGTTTTAAAGTGAACATGCAGAAAATGCAATTGATATAAGAACCAGTAAAGTTTTGTGGCATTACTATTCAGCCCAGATTAGGCTTCACTGCAAAGAAAGGGTGAATAAATCTTACAGATGCCACTGCCCAACACTGTAAATGATTTACAGAAGCTCTTGGGAGTGATGAAATACAACCGTGAATTCATAAAAAATTATGGTCCCACAGCAGATCCATTGTATAAATTGCTTAAAGCAGATGTGTCAGGAACAGATATTGTACAATGGACAGAGATAGCACTGAAAGCAGTGCGAGAATTAAGATAGAAGCTAGCTACTGAGTTAATCATGCCTTAATTGTGTCATCCCGTCTATCTTCATGCAATTACCAGTCAAGACAACATCTCTGCACTTATTTTGCAAAAATGGTCATGAAGCACACAGAGGGGAATACAGAGTAAATTAAGACCAGTCATCTTTTTTTCAGTTGCTTGTTAACTCCAGAAGAGAAGGTACCATCCTTGTATCCAAGCATTGTTAGCTGTATACTAGAGTCTTAAACAGTCAGCTTACATTACACGCTTTGCTTCAGTAATAGTGCAGGCACCACATAATGCTGCCAAAATTATTTTGTACTCTACAGATTTCAAATAGTGCAGGCACCACATCAAAATGCCAAGATTAGTTTGTACTCTACAGATTTCAAGGGAATCAGTCAGACAAGATTTGGCAAATGTCTTGCTGAGTGTGAACAAAGAAATGTGAGACTGGAAACAGGGAATCACTATTATCTATCACAGCACTTGTATAGTGGAATCCACACAGTTGTCAGGATGAAATTCAGAAAGCCCCAAAGTCTTCATTTTCCAAAGAATTTGATGCAAAAGGAAAATCTATTTATGTGGATGAGCAAGATATTGCAATGAAGGAAGTAACAAAAGTTTGCAGTACATGCTGTTGATGGGAGCAAAACACAGATTGTACAAAGTTACATTATCCAGGCACATGACAGCACAAAGGGCATTGTTGTATGTATTACAAATGACAAATGAAAATGATGGGAGAGTGAATATTATCAGTGGTAGTTCATATGTACTGACAGTTCTTACCATACATTTAGCAGTTTAGAATATAAGAGGTTTACGGACAATAGCAACAAACCACTGCAGTATACAGAAACACAGAGACAGACGTTTGTGTTGGGACAAGAGCACCCTCTTAAATGGAGTGTGTGCAAGGTTAAAGCACATCAGACTATGGCAGATGAATCTCATTATCAGGGAAATGCAGCTGCAGATGCTGCAGTAAAAGAAGCAGCTAAAACAGGAATATGTTTATATCCCACACCAAAAGTAAATGTCAGTAAAGTTAATATGCACACAGAGAAACATGGTCATACTGAAGACTTTAATATTTTTTATAGAAGTCTCAGAGTCAAGCAGATGAACTCAGTAGGTGTAAAATATTTCTACTGGTTCCAGGAGTAGTTTTAAGGGTTTGAAACTATAAAGGATAAAATGTGGCATATGTATCAGATAATTTAATTAAGCAAATGCTAAAATAAAGTCACCAGATTCTGGGACACGTCAGCAGAAAGACCATTCTGAATAGTAAAACACAAGTACTGGCATCCACATTTGAAAAAGTTCTGTAAGAACATAGTAGAGGAATGTATAGTGTGTTTATAGACAAATCCAACCTGTAAAAAACACAGTTAGAAGAGTTCCAGTATCAGAGGAACCATGGTACAGTGTACCTCATCCAAAGGGAGGGTACAGACTTGTTGGTTGTAGTGGATACATTTTCTAATTGGGTCAAGGTGATGCCAACCAAAAATTATACTGCAAAATCACACCATCAGCATAGTGGACACATATATTTTCACACTGGGGTTGGCTTCAGATAATGGTCCACAAACCACCAGTCAGCTCATGAAAGAAATATGCAATCTGCTGGCAATCCAGAAGAGACTTTATGTGTGTCAAGGGAATCCTTAGTCATATAGAATTGTAGACAAAATTAACAGAACTCTTACAGAAAGGTTAAAAAGATCTGTCTAGAAAAGGGAACCAACTGTGTTAAACATTTACCAAGTATTCTGTTAGGAATCAAAGCATCTCCAAGTGCCAAGACAGGTATTACATCATACAGCTGAATGACTGGCAGGCAGATGCCAGTTCATTTTCTGTTTTCTAATAGACCAGTTTCCAGTCCTTAAGTTACAGTAACACAACATAATATATGGTTAGAGCAACTACAAAAGTGTTAACAAAAATCAGTATGCTTGGTACAAAAAAGCTTAATAAAATTCCATCAGAACTTACTGTACAATTACAGCCAGGGCAAAGAGTAATAATTATACTGTTTTTGCAAGCAAGTCCCCGGAACAGTAACTAAAAAGCTGCATATGTTGTTATGTCACAACTGGGACAACTAGTATATACTATTTAAAAACAGGAGAATAAAAAAGCAAGGCAAACTAAAGTGGTGCACCTAGATCTGTATAAAGTAATTAAATCAGCAGTGCCACAACAACTGATGCTGCTTTTATTTTTGGTTTTAGAAAATAAAGCATCAGCATCGGCTTGTTAAAAAGTAAATAATAATAATAATAACAACCAAATAAAAAACACCTCAATGTTATGGTACTGCAAGCCTTGGGAATATTTTTACTTTATAGTGTCATGGCTTTTTGTATGTAATGGCACTTTGTATTATCTGTAAAAATGTTCAGCATTATTGTGTTGTTTCTTTTTGTTACATGGTTATGGATCATTGTGTTTCATTCAGTAATGTATACACTTAAAAAGACGCTAAATATTTGGAGTTCACCATGAAATTAGCATTTGTCATGCTAATTTTGTTAGTACTTACAGCATGTTATTCCAGCCAACCTAGTCAAGTTAAAAAGAGCGATGGAACAGCAAGACAAAAGGCTGTCAGTGTGCAGTATTAGGCACCAGTTTAATACTTTCCTTGTCATGCACTAATACCTCTCAACTGTCCCTGATTTTGACTCAAATTTTAACTCTGTCCCTCTTAATCCCTCCTAAAACTAGTGACTTTTGGAGGAAAGGTGGTGAATTACACTTAATGAATAATGACAATAATTAACAGTTATGAACTTCTTTTACTTCAGAAAATGTGTATTAATTCATATGCTCTGATTCTGTCAATGTTTCAAGTTAATAGCACTAATATTTTAAAATTGTCCCTGATTTTTTCTTTACTTGTCCCTGATTCTGTTGAAATTTGTCCCCAATTGGTTGAGAGGTCTGTAACAGTAACCTATTCAGAAGTTGTTAATAAACCTAACTGCTGGATATGTGTTCAGAAACCAACATCGTGGGGGTGGGGGTACCATTAATACCATACCCATGTAATCTATGGAGAGGATTCAAGAGACACATAAAAATAGAAATAGACCTATATCAAATGAAAGCGAAATATTGTCTCTTCATCAGGAACAGGTTTAGCGTGTTTTCAACAAAATGGTATGAAAAAGTAGGTACAAGCCAGTGCAACTTACATTCATACTAATTAAGCTGCATCAGGAGCAGCTATATGGGCTAGTATTAACAGTGACAAAACAAAAATAAAGAGAATATTAAAAAATGTACACCCGCTATGATTGGCATAACCGTACATGTTATGATATTTCTACTGGAGCAGGCCATGATGACAGTACAGCTCCTGGATGAGTGGTACACGGGGGTTCTTCAGATTAACATTCACAGGTAGTTACTTTTTCAAATTATTTGTTCACTGAAAGAATTTTTGCACAAAATGATAGTAATCCCTCACAATCTTTAACAGAGTATGTATTTTGTATGTGGAATTAAAGCCTATTATCTGCTATCTGACTATCTCAAGGATTACTTGCATACAGTTAGACCCTCTTAGTAAAAAAGTCTGCATATCATTGCTGGAGCCTTCCTGTGTCCTGGCAGAGTGCTCTTCAAACTATCTGGAGATATACAGAGCTGAGTATATTTTTCTGGCACTTCAGAGCTGTGTACTGGTAATTGTTGTTTGACTAATTTTATATCATTGCTGGCTGACTTCAGAGTTGTGCACTGTTATTTTTGCTTCACTGTATAGTTTTTCAGATCTCTGCTGAAGGTGTTGGTTTTCCCATACCCACCCTCCCTACTCCTGTGTTGTTGTTTAAATTTGGAGGCTTTTGCAGTTGCCCGCCCCCACTGTAGATTTGATCTGGGACACTCCCCCAAGTCCCATCTCTTTACCTCATTCTTATCTAGCCAAACTGGAGGTAAAACTCTCACCAATCAAAACTGAACTTGACAGTCAAGAGGAGAAGGTAAACATTTGCACCACACCACACTCATCACATAGTCTCACTAAATCTACACCACCAAAATCCACACATAGAAACACAAAAACATTCATGGAGGCTCTCGATAATAATCTGCTCAAGCAACAGAGACCTCCAAAGCAGAAATGCAAGCAACCTCCACACCCCAACACAACCCAAATGACATATAGCCCGCAGACTCAGTGTGCCACTCAACCACAGCCAAGTAGGCAAAACAAGGTACCCAACACACTAGTCATAGGTGACTCTATAGTAAGGCACACTGATCACCCACTCACCAGGCTAAACAAAGAGAATGTTACTGTCAGCTGCTTGTTGGGTGCCAGGATCCGCCACATAACCCATGTACTCAGGTCACTCCACAACAAGTACAGATATGACTCTGTCATTGTCCATGTTGGTGTGAACGACCTGAGATGTACCTCCCTGGACTACATGAAAAGAGACATGGAAGAGTTCTCCGATCTTGTAGCCCAGGCAGGTATGACCCTAACCCTGAGTAGCATTCTGCCATCATCCAGAATGATGCCGCAGTACAAGGACAAAATGATTGACTTCAACAATTGGCTAAGCTTCTAGTACCATTCTAAAGGGATCCAGTACCTGTCTGCCTGGGATGACATGGTCGACAGACCACGATGCTTTGCCAGAGATGGCCTGCACCTGTCACCCCTGGGATTCCAGATACTGACTAAGGTTCTGGCCACCCCTATAGTGCCTTTTTTAGGCAAGGTTCAAATGACAAATTCACTACCGTAACAGGAACAGGCAAGCAAAAACTGAGGGTGATGCTACTCAATGCTAGAAGTCTAAATCTCAAAATGCACTCACTCGAGGCACTCCTTAAAATAGAGAACATCGATATCTGTGCAGTGACTGAGACCTGGTTCAAGGCTCCAGAGAGCACCCCTGCACTACCAGGCTATAACTCATACCACACTTTTCGGCCATGTAACCTGGACCAGAACACCAAAGGCGGAGGTGTGCCCATATTCATTAAGGATATCCACACCTCCAGGTTAGTTGCTCAGCATAATGCAGCCGAGGTTATCCAAGTGCAACTAACTCTGGGCAAAACTGCAATCCAAATTGTAGCTTGCTACAGATCACCCACCATGCCCCAGGATTCCCACTCCTCTTTTCTTGATGTACTGGAAAATATTAGGGTTCAACCAAACACCCTAATAATGGGCGATTTCAACTACCCCACCATTAACTGGGAAAACTACTCATGTACCAACTCCTTTGCTCAACGCTTTCTGGAATTCATAAACTCCAATGCCCTGGATCAACTTATCCACACCCCACCAGGGGCAACAATATCCTAGATCTAGTCATTACCAACATGAGTGGCAGGTGTTCCATACCTGAAGTCAACGCCTCATTGGTCCGATCTGACCATAAGCTAATTACCCTAGATATCCACATCCTGCCCCCACCCCCCATTAAGGAAATCATGGTAAAAAATTTCTCCAAAGCCAACTTCATGCTTTTTAAGACAGAAGTGGTGAACTTCATGACACCCATGCAGATGGACAATGCAGTTACGACTACTGAATCCTACACAATTGCACTTTATAAGCACTTACATGAGTGCATGGATCGTGCTATCCCAAACAGAACCAAGACGCTATCCTCCAAAAAAAGGAAGCCAATCTGGTGGTCCCCTGCATAAACAAACTATACAACAGAAGGAAGAAACTGTTGCAAAGAGAGTAAAATCCCATGAGTGGAGGAGCTCCCTCATCAGCCTCAGTAAGAAGCTGCGATCCCTGATAAAATCCTCCAAAGCTAGTTACAAAAACAAAATCACCACTGATTCTAAAGACAACCATAAAGCATTCTATAGCTATGTCAAGAATCTCAGTGGCAACACTCAGATCTGCTCTGAGTTACAGCACAATGGCACTAAATATACAGACCCAACTGATATTGACAGGCAGATAGGTTCAGTGCTAACTTTACCCCCCCCCCTCACCCCCTAAAGAGGCCATCTCTAGACCGGAATAATGCAAAGTTCCTGTAATCACAGCTGCAGAGGTAAAAACCACACTCTCCAAAGCCAAGAACACAGCATCCATGGGACCAGACAACATCCCAGGCTGCGTTCTACATGGACTACAGAACAAACTGTCACCCCACCTAAGTACCATGTTCAATCATAGCCTCACCTCAGGCTTTGTGCCTGCTGAATGGTGCACAGCAACGGTTATCCCACTCCACAAGGGGGGAGCCACCACAGACCCCGGGAACTACTGCCTCATTAGCCTGATGAGCCTGGTCTGCAAGGCCATGGAACGTATCATCATGGAACTTATAAACAAAGACATTGGTAATCTCCAAACTCTGGACCCCACCCAGTTCGGGTTTGTAAAAGGAATATCATGTCTCCTAAACCTGATAGACTTCTTTGAAGCAATCACCAAAGCCATAGACAAGGGTAAGGTGGTTCACACAGCCTATCTAGATCTTGCCAAGGCTTTTGACACCATCCCCTACTCTGGAATTATAGATAAACTCACTAAACTAGGTATAAATCCCTATGTCACAAGATGGGTTGCCAACTGGCTCACTGACAGAACCCACACTGTGAAAGTAGTAGACTCCAAATCTGACTTCAGACCAGTGACAAGTGCAGTACCACAAGGTTCAGTCCTGGGTCCTCTCCTGTTTGGTATCTACTTCTCTGAAGTACAGGCTAACACAGAAGGTCTTTGGCTAATGAAGTTCGCAGATGACTGCAAACTAGGAGCCATAATCGAAACTCCTAACAATGTGGACATCCTACAAAAGGGCTTCACTGAGACAGATGCCTAGTGTCAAAGCCATGGCCTCAAGCTCAATGCCAAAAAGTGCATTGTCATCCCCTTTGGTAAAAATCTTGTACCCATGAACTACAACATAGGCGGTAGTATACTTAACACCGAAAGTGTGATAAGACACCTTGGGACACAGGTGGACAGTAGTCTCTACTTTGATAATCACATCACCACAGTAGTCAGGAAATCCTTCTACGTGGCACACCTCATCACAAAAGGTTTCTCATCCAGAAAAAAAGAGGTCATTGTTCCCCTCTACTCATCACTCATTAGACCCATTATAGAGTACAATGCTCCTTTTGGTATATACCTCACAAGACATCTACAACAACTGGAAAGGCCGCAGAAATACCTCACAAAAAGGATTACCAGCCTCAAACAGATGCCCTACGCAGACTGTCACAAAAAACTCCAGCTTTACTCTGTCGCATATCGCCTACTCAGAGGTGATCTCTGCCTAACATACAAAGCTATGTCAAACCCAGAGCTGTTGGACATGCTCCACTTAAAGAAATCCCAATCCCTCCGAGCTACACGCTCTAGGGACCAAAACCTTGTCACCACAATAAACAGAACCTGCCGGAGGGATAGATTCCTGTCCCAGAGACTTCCCATACTCTGGAATAAACTACCTATCTATATCAAACAAAGCTCCTCATTAGCACTCTTCAAGAAGAATCTTGATGATTGGATGGGAAATAGGAAATTCACCCCGGGGATCACCTCTGTGGCTCTGCTTGACAGTGGCACAGGAAAATAATTTTCTTGGGTGGCAAAAGCCAGGGTACCTTTTTGGCTGGGCTTGTATAGGCCCCAGGGCCGATAGCCTAGTACCTACCTATGAACCTATGAACCTATTAATTGCTGCCAACAGACTGTTTTGTGAACTATCTAATTCCAGCTATATGGACAATTGAAGATGTTACTAGATTAAATATAAGCCATAGGAAACAGGAAGTAAAGCCCAAAACAATAGACTATGTAAAATAACTAAATGAGCTGGGAAACTTGGGCTTGGGACATGTTGTGATTTCATGGACTGGTATATTTCCTTAGTATGGAGCAGTTAAGGCTGTCTGAGAACTTACAAAAGTTTCTAAGATAATGGAAGCATTAGTCAATGCTACACATGGGGCTATTACAGATATCAGAGCAGGGCTGATAGTTATGTGGGCAGTATTTCTACAAAACAGGGTGGCCTTGGATTACTTACTTGTGGTGAAAGGGGGTATGTGCTGTATAATATAAGTAGAGCAGAGTGCTGCACTTATATTCAAGATAACAGTGAGTCTGTTCAACATTTAAAAAGTTATATACAAAAAGTGGGAGAAGTTACATAACCCAGCTATGATGATTCTTGGTTTCAATGGTTAGGCACTTTGATCACAGGCTGGAAAGGAGCAATCTCTTCATAATATTTGCTTTGATTTGGGTTCATGTGTTTTTTAATGTTAAAGGTGCTCAGATATTTACTTCAGTTCAAAAGGTTAATGTAGTAGTTAATGATGATTCAATTCAAAGAAACTTTATTGTCATTTAGGACCACACAAGTGCAGCCTAAACAAAATTACAAATGTCAGCTCACGAGAGAAATGCAGTGCAAATAACGTAGATACAGCGGTATCAAAGAATAACATAAGAAAGAAAATAACACTTATGACATGCAAGAGGTAGTTCACATTACATAAACACATTCGATACCCATGAATGATAAAATGATTATGTCCATATAACATGGACTTAAAAATGGGGGTTTATAGTTGTTTTGTAAATATAAAATTGTTTCCCCTACTCTATTTTGTATTAAGTTTAATTTTGATTATACCTAACTTTGTGTGGTTCTGAAAAATGTGCTATACATATAACTGTTCAGCTATAATTACTTTGTGTTATCACAAGATCCTTGAAATGTAAGCGTCTAAGCTAATATATAACCAGATATATTAAGTTTCGATAACATTGGAATGTGTGAGTTTAAATCACAATATTTCCAGGCTTTAGGAGCCTAATAATTTATATATAGTTAGGAGTAATTTTCCGTTTATCCTGCATGATTAGAAATGTCAAAAGTTAATGTTATTTTTCCTAATTAACTGTATAAGAAATTACTTATATTTTTCCAGAAACATCTATACAAAAGAGCTTTACTGGAATTCAGTCACCAGTCAGACTTGCAGCCTACTGTGCTTCTAACAGAAGAAAAGTCATGTCTAGCCAAGCACAATGGTAAAAGTAACTGCCTGAACAGGCAGTGAGGTAAAAGGTGTACTGTATCCTGCTGGAGTCCAGTTTCTGTTGCATAGCTTTGGGTTTATGTAGTCTGATACTATTAATAAACAGTTAAAAGGAATAAGGCTGAGTTATTTCTTTTTAATACAATTTAAAGTAAGTTATTACTATCATCAGTTCTATCACAAACATATTCAAATACAAACAAGAAATGTTGTATAAATTGGAAGGGTATCCAGTTATACGGACATAAGAGTATTAAGGTTAAATTGTTTAAAATATATAGCATATTGAAGTTGGATTGAGCAAGACATATGGAAGAAATTGTACCACAATTAAGACATTACAAGTTAAGGAAAGACTGAGAAAGCGTAGGGAAGAGGAATTATAAAGAAAAGGAAACCTTTGGGATAGTCAGGAGAAGAACTAACACAGGTGACACTTTAAAGATAGAAAAGTAAAATAGCAGATGTGTGCATATTCCCAAGAGTCAGTTGACCTATGACATGAAAAAGTAAAATAGCAGATGTGTGCATATTCACAAGAGTCAGTTGACCTATGACATGGGAAAGTAAAATAGTAAGGTTGGTTCATGGTTGTGTGGTGTGAGCTACTTCTATGCAGAGAGCAGTTATTCTGAGTATCTAAAGCAGATGCGAGTATGTTCTGAAGGTAAGTGTTCTTCAGATTTCTTTTAGAATTGTGGAAGATTATCTAAATCTGTTAATTCATTATGTAAACTATTCCAGATAACTTAGGCCAGTTTATGAAATGCTGTATCACATATAGTCAAAGAAAACTGTGATCTTAATAATTTAATATCTGAATTTGAGAGCATTGAAAATTAGTTGTTTATACTGAAAGTTTGTTAGCTAGAGAAGTGCAATAAGTTTTGAGTACATTAAAAGTGAGAGTGTTGAGAAAATAAATAGATCTGACAGAGAATGGGAGTCATTTAGCCTTTTTTACTGATGTGCAGTGATGTTCATTAGCATTTGATAAATGGATGAACCCGAAAATGTTATTTTATGTAGTTTGTAGTAAGGCCATATTATATGATGACATCAGGGCAGTAAAAGGTAAGCCATGTCCAAGTCTAGGTATAAGAACATTGATTGCAATAGCCTATAAAGCCTCAAGGGTAGGAACATTGAAATACTGTATACTGCTTTAAGCTGGAGTAGGGCTTTGTTGGGCAAATTTTCAGTGTGTATATGGAAAGATAAAGTATTGTGTACTAAGATTCCAAGATATCTTTGTTCAGTGGAAATGGGGAGAGAAGTGCCATCAGAGCCCACTATAGCAGAAAATATTATGTATGATAACCTTTTGGGAGTTTCAGATATCATGACTGTATATTTATTATCATTAATAGATAGCTTGTTATGTGTGAAAAGTAATTTTGTAGTAAGGAAGTTGACTGCTGGAACATTTTATTTGCAGTAGTTAGTATTATGCCATCAAATTACACTAATGTCCCATAGAATATCTAACTAGAAGCAAGTGCAGGCTATTATCTATAACTTTCTGGTGATTATTCACTCATAAAATCGTGCAAACTCAGTAATTGTAAAATACAATTTTCCTGGTACGTTGGTATGTCATCTTCTTTAAGAGTAAAAGAGTTGCTGTCAAACCAGTCATGTGAGAGGTGCAACAGGTAGCATACTTGCCTTTGGTGCTGGAAGAACACTGCAGTCCAGCATTAGGGGGTATCACCCTTCAGACAAGACAGTAATCCAAGATTCCATCTGCTTGAGTTTGTGGTAGATCAGGTGGATATAAATTATCCCGTAGCACCTGTTGTAAAGAATGGAGGCAGTTCCCCAATTCCATGGTCAGATTTCCCCTATAGTATCTCAGTATCCTCTGAAAAGAGGTCATTAGCTTAATGGAACTATTCAGGTCAACAAAGGATAACTAAATAAATAAATCAACTTTGTCTATACCAATTACCACCGATACATTACTTCATATTAAAGATACACTGAAAATATTGAATACCAATGTTATAATTTTCATGATTTACTTGACCTACATATATTTGGATACCCCAGCTTCAGGTACTACTAACATGGTATTGATCCTATCTTGCTCTGTATTTTGCCACCACATGGTTATTATTGGTACCAAGAATGCAGATGGTGCATTCCATAAATTGTTCTTTTGCCTGTCAAGGCTTGCATCTTTGTAACTTCTGCAAGACCTGCTGAAGAAGTCTGTGATGCTATGTAATTCTAAGAGGACCGCTTAAAGCTCAGGTTTTTAAGCTGGCTTGTAATACATAATTTATAGAGAACATGTTTCTTGATTTATTCATATTTATTTTTTCAATGTGGTTTTACTATTAAATTGTTGAAATGTCTTAAATCAGTATTACTGTTATTTGTAAATTTTATTTTATTGCTGTAAAGTGTTAAGTCTAAGTAATTATTGCTGCTCAATCCTAGGATTCTTAACAAAAACTGCACATCCTACAAGCACTCCTCACTCTGGAGAATATATACATATGTACCATTACACTCTGGCAGTGGAAGGCTACATTTAGACCATTAGTCACATGGAGAGGGAGTAAAGGTGGAGGTGTCTTGATTTACGTTATCAACAAGTAAACCTCAAGGTTGGTTAAACAGGATGATACCCTGGAGTTCATCCACATGCAAATCACCTTAGATAGATTTCCTTACCATATCTTAGAAAGCTATAGGTTACCATCTATGTCACAACAATCCCACAGCTCTTATCTAGACCCGCTGGAGGCTCTGTCCATCCAACCAAATACTCTATTCATGGGAGACTTTAATACCCCTTCTATAGACTGGGAAATATACACTTCCTCTAACTTTAGGCACACTGTTTCCTGGACTTTATTAACTGGACCTTGTTCTCACCAATATGAGAGAGTGCTGCCCTCCTCCCCTCATGTCACATCCTCACCAGTGAGGTTGGATCACAAAGCTGTCTCATTCAAAATAAAAATAAACTTGGAAAACCCAGCAAAACCTGTTATAGCTAGACACTATTCTAAAGTAAACTACATCCTATTCAGTGACAGTTTTTCAAAATTAAATGCCTCACCCAACCCAGAGTTAACAAAAGCCTATGCAGAATTATTCACAGAAACACTGTACAAACATGTAAACTGTTGCATAGAGGCCACTGTATCTACCAGAAGTAAGCCCAAAACAAATCCCAAAAACAAACCACACTAGTGGAATCCTAGTCTTAACAAGATATATAATAAAAGGAAAAAAAGTCATGGCCAAAGTCAGAAAGAGCAATTCTCCTAATGATAAGAGCTCACTAATAAAACAGGAAACTAACAGGACTAATTAAATACAACAAGGCCAGTTACTAGGTCAAGATAGTTTCTCAGGCTAAATACAGCTACAAGGCCTTCTACAGCTATGTCTGCAACCTCAAAGGTAACACTTAACAGTGTGCAGATCTGGTAGTAAATGGTACCACCTTCACCAAGGGGAATGACATAGCGAATCTGCTGGATGACAAATTCAGTTCAAACTTTACCCCATATTCACCTCTGTCACCCCTTGTGAAATCCCTACCAGCATAACTCCCCCAACTATCAGCAGAAAGCAAGTCATAGCAGTGCTCAAGAAGGTTAGAAACACAACCTCAATGAGGCCCACCAATATCCCAAGTTGCCTCCTAAAGAGTCTGAAACATGATCAGGACCACTTGAGTCACTTTTCAACTACAGTCTCAAAACAGGATATGTACCAAGCAACTGGAAGATGGCAACAGTTATCCCCCTTCACAAGGGTGGACCATCAACTGACCCCATAAAGTACAGAACCATTAGTCTGACTAGCCTAATATGCAAAGCCGTGGAATGAATTATCATGGAAATGATCAACAAAAACATTGGCAACCTACAGATAATGGACCCATCCCAGTTTAATTTTATCAAAGGAAGGCCATGCCTACTTACCCTAGTAGACTTCTTTGAGAAGATAATCAAGGCAATGGATGAATGCAAGATGGAACATACAGCTTATCTACACCTGGATAAGGTATTTAACACAATACCCCACTCAGGTGTTGTGGGCAAACTCACAGAAATAGGCATACATTCCTACACAGCTTGCTGGATTGCCAGCTGGCTCACAGATAGGAACCAAAAAATCAAGATTAGTGAGACCACTTCCACCAAGAGGCAGGTCACCAGTGAAGTACCACAGCGCTCTGTGCTGGGCCCATGTCTGTTAGATACAACCCTGATGGAGCTTTTGCACATCCACAAAATGAGCAGCACCAGATACACTAGCTCCAGGAATTTGAACTTTGCTTGCAACATAAATAGAACATGCTGGCAAGACAGGCATGTGACTGTAAGGATCCCCATGCTCTGGAATTAGCTTCTTATAAATCTGAAGCAGAGTCCATCCCTAACCCTCTTCAGACATAATCTTGACCTTTGCACAGAAAATCTCAAATTCATCCTCATGCTGACTCCTATGTCTCTTATACACAGAAGCTGACAGTAAACATTCCTTAACTAACATTGGATGGGTAATCATAAATTCATTCCTGGGTGGCCTCTGTGTCTCTTATAGACAAAGGTGAACAGTAGACATTCCCTACCTAATGTACCTCCCACTTAATTTTTAACAACCCCCTAACAAACATACCTCCCCCCAATTAAGATGTACATGTTACAAAGGGACACAATTGGGTTGGGTTGCATAGCTAGGCTTATAAAGGCCTTAGTAGTCACTAGTCTAGTATATGGCTAGTCTTCTATAGGCCCCAGGGCCGATAGCCTAGTACCTACCTATGAACCTATAAAGAGAAAGGGAAGGTAATTAAAGCAGGATTTTCTGATCATTTTGCAATAAGGCTAATGATAAAGGAAAACAAGGAATATATAAAACTAGGCAAAGGAATAAATAGGATAAATGACAAAGCATGGAATGAAGAAGGAAAGAGATTAGTAATACAGTTATGAAAAGATCATATTACTATGTGAACATTTTATAAAAGGTGATCTGAATGGTGAATGATATTTAAGGAACATATAAAAATGTTTTTTTTACAGTGGAACTATAATATGAAAAAAGTAGAGAAAAAAACATAAAATAACATATAACAATTCACTGGAAAATTTAAAACATAATGACAGAAAGTACTTTGACAAAGAAAAATAATTATATGAAAGATATCAAGAAAAAAACAAGAATTGTTATATAACCAAAGATATTTATTACAGGGAAAAAGAGAAGAGGTATCAAGTTTCTTAAGCAGATTAGGAAAAGAAGATGGTAGTGTAATGAGAGAAATAAAACATGCAAAAGGAGAAATTGAAGGAACTCAGGAAATGATTATGAATGGTATAGTACAGTATGTGCCAGAAATGTTTAAAGAAAAAAGAAAGTAGTGAAAAATATGGAAAGTAAAAAATTCCAACAAAAAAAAGAGCACAAGGATTTGGAAAATATTTCTTTATATAAGCTAGATAAAGTATCAGAATGATAAACTATCAATTCAGCTGCAGGATTGAATGGAATAGATTATGAAATGTATAAAAATATAAGAGATTGGCAAAAAAAATAAAGATTTTTGAATGAATGGTTAAATAAAAGTTTTATTTATAAAGAATTATGTAGTAGAGTAATTAAATTCATATGGAAGAAGAAAAATGCAGAAAATTAAAAAAAAACTGGAGACCAGTAGTATTGAATAATAAAGATTATAAGATCTTTATGAAAATAATAGAAAAGAAATTTGAAACTAAAATGGAAAATATTAAAGAATAATATAAATATTATAGAAGATATAGACCTTAATAAGGAATTTAATACAATTGGACATGAAATCTTATGGGTAATAATGAAAGAATATAATACAAATGAGAAAATTAGAAAATTATGTATGGTCAGTGTAGAGTAATAATAATGTAAAAATACTTGTGAATGGCTGGTTAAGCCAAGAAATGCATATGAAGAGCAAAAGAGTTATATACTCTTTACATTAGTTATGAATATAATAGTATGTGAAACAAATTACAAAATGAAGGTGGCGGGTATATAATGCCTGAAGGGTTAAGAATTCCACTTCTGTTAACTTATGCAGATGACATTATAATGATTGTGAAAAACAAAATTTAGATAAAAGAAGTAATAATGTACACAATTGAGTATCTAGAGGTGATAGGAATGGCTTTAAATAAGAGAATAGTAAAGGCTTAGGTGATGTAGTAAAGATAGGGAGTATATATTTTATAATGAATGCAATTTATGTGTTAGGTATAAAATTGGGGAATAAAGATTTAAGTAGAATTCAATGGGAAAAAAAAACAATAGAAGAAATAAAACAAACCTGTTTTTTTCTTGTGAACATATAAATTATCATTCAGAAAAAAAAATCTTATTTAATAAATTTAGTATTGATGGAAAAATATCATACTTAGCAAGTGTATTTATGTTGCTGACTGTATTTGAAAAGAAATTATTGCAGATAATTTTTTTGGATTTATGTGGGGTTCTAGATTAAACCCTAGCAAAAAGTGGAGTTTGTATGTAAATAAAGAGGAAGAAGGTTTAGGATTAATTAACTGAGTGGTATGTGTTGCTTCATGAAATATGTACAATGTGTTAAACTGGATAAATGAAAATGATGAACGATTATAAGTAAAATTCTATAAATATAAGTAAATGTGGGGTTATGATAAAAGAAAGTAAGAGAGTAAAAGAGAAAAAGAGTGTATAAATGAATAAATAAAATGTTACCAAGAAAAAATATTTTTGTGAAAAATAAAATTTGGTGATGTAGAAAAAGAAAGTAAAGTAAGGTATAAGAATGTATTGATAAAACATTACTATGTAAAACCATGGGGAAATCTAATACATGAAAAAGTTAAATCAGAAAGTAGAATGTCAAGAATTTTTGTGGAGACTTGCAATAGATAATTTACCAGTAAAAGGAAATATGCCATCTATGCAATATAAAAAGAAAAGTGTTAGAATATGTTTATATTGTCAAGAAGAAGAAACAGCTG
The DNA here is from genome assembly GCF_019279795.1 of Protopterus annectens. NCBI lineage: Eukaryota > Metazoa > Chordata > Ceratodontiformes > Protopteridae > Protopterus > Protopterus annectens. The sequence continues at coordinate 777,354,954 of NC_056747.1, forward strand.
AGCACATGTTTTTCAAATGTAAAAGATTAAAAAGGTTATGGGGAATCTATGTAAAGAAGATTTTTTTCAAAGATAAAAAAGAAGGGGATAAAATAAACATGTATACAATTAAATATGGATATAAGAATAGAAGTAAAGAATATGTTAAAAATAGATATAAAGTTATTTTATGTCATATAGGTTATATGGAATGAAAGAATAAACAAAATTACATTTAATGATAAATGCATTTTAGCAACAATATTAAGCAAAATCAGATGATGGTTATGGAAAAAGGAGTGGGGGGGTCTAATATGGATGAAAATGTAGTACAATTGTAAGAAAAATTATGACTATGAATAAATATATTTGTATGTTTATATATTAGTGCATTTGTAAATATGTAAATGTGTTGTAAATAAGAATTATTTTTTGTAGATAAATAAAGGACCTCTACTCTTTATGACAGGTGCTGTGGGAGCTTTTATTTTATTTATTTATTTTATTTTACATTTGTTGACCGGGCTAGTCCAACTGGATATATGTCCATTTTCAGTGGAGGCCCGGGGAGAAAAGCTCCAAGGTCATAGTTAGATTAACAAAAACATTGATGTTGTTACACAAGATAATATACTGGTTAATACATATACAATTATAAACCTATAACAAGTGAGTACAATTAAATACACTGATGCTTACAGACCAAATAAGAGAAAACAAGAATTATTAAATGATTTCACGAGGTACAGATTTGAACAGCCAGACAAGGAGGGCTAAAATAGAGTGTTCTTTGGTTTTTGGGTTAGGCGGAGGCTGAGAGAAGCCTAGGTACGACTGGGACAATAGCTTATTAGTCTGGACTGGAGCAAGGGCATAACCATTTGGATTTCAAGTATGCTCTAAGATGTAATTTAAATTGGTGCTGAGAGGGCATAAGTCTTAGGTTGTTTGGTAGGGCGTTCCAGGATTTGCCAATGGAATTGGCATATAGTGCATCACCACCAGCATTGTTAGATTTAATGGTCCTTACTTGTAGACTTTTGGAAGACCTGAGGGAATTAAGGTTGGAGTACGGGTAAGTATTTTGTTCAGTGAGGAGTTTTACCTGGATGGTTAATAATTTTAAAAGCCTCAGTTAGCTGGTTGAATTTGAGTAAATTGGGCAGTTCCAGCCATTCGAGAGACCTTAAATTTAGGCAGTGATGAGTGCGATAGGGCGTTCCTGTTATGAATCTGGCTATGTGATTATAGGTAGTTGTTAGTTTATTAAGTTCTTTCTTGTTTAGGAAGGAGAATATCGGGAGGCATAAAGGAGAGTGGAGAGTAGGTGGGTTCGGGCAATAGTCAGTTTGGTGTGCGGAGTTAAGAAGGCCTTTATTCTATACATCGACCCAAGCTTTCTGTTAACCGATTTAATAGTTAAGTTTACATGCATATCAAATTTAAGTTTATGGTCTATGGTCACCCCTAGTAGTTTGGTATTGGATACGGGTAGATAATGGTCCCATTGTTGGAGGACACATGGAAAGAAGGATTGTTGGTGTTGAGGGTTCTATAGTTTGAGCAGTCACTGAGGTGGGGAAAAGAGAAGTAATTTGGTTTTGGCAGGGTTAAGTAAGAGTTTAAGTTCGAGAACCATTTTTCGACAGTAGAGAAGCAGTTTTGGGTTGTGGCTTGGAGTTTGGCGAGAGATTCATCAGAGCAGATCAGGGTGGAGTCATCTGCATATTGAATACAGGTGGCTTTGGGAATAATTGAGTGTAGGCCATTTATGAAAATGGAGAAAGAAGGGGACCAAGGATAGATCCTTGGGGGACACCAATATTAGTTGGGAGTAGGTCTGATAGGCTGTTTTGCCACTGGACTGCCTGTTTTCTACTAGAGAGATAGGCATTAAACCAACTTATGGTTAGTTTACTAAGATGTAATGTTTCCAGTGCCTGAAGCAGTAGTTGGTGGTTGACCATATCGAAGGCTTTCGACAGGTCTAGAAAGAGCGCAGAGGATATTAGTTTATTATTGCGATTGTGGTTGACTGAGTCTACAAAGGAGAGAAGAGCTGTGGTTGTGCTGTGATGGGGGCGGAAGCCATGTTGGGTATTTGATAGGAGGTTGTTATGTATGAGGTAGGTAATGAGTTGTTTATGGACACAGCGTTCCATAATTTTGGCTAAGGGAGACAGTATGGCTATGGGTCTATAGTTGGAGGTTTCTGTGGAGGGCCCTCCTTTGTGGAGGGGGATGATATAAGAGATTTTCCAGATAGAGGGAATAGATGCTTCAGAAATGGTCCGGTTGATCAAGATTGATACAGGGTAGGCTATGGCATCAGATGCTATTTGTAGGTATTTGGCAGGGAGCTGATCAGCCGCGAGGGTGGTTGGTTTCAATTTTTTCAAGAGGGTGCGAATGAAGGAGGTGGAGATGGGTTGTAGGTTAAAGGCCGTTTGGGTTGTATTTATAATTGGGGTTGCCACTGAGGGAGGCGTGGGAAGCTTGCTGGCAAGGGACTGGATGGTCTCAGTGAAAAAAGAATTAAAGGAGTTGGCTATTTCTGTTGGGTCATTGTCCATGAGTTTGTCGGGGGTGGGGGTAGTAGACTTACCAGGATGAAGTAAGCGGTTAAAACCAGCCCAGAATTTTTTAGGATTATACTGATGTTTGTCTTGGAGGTGACAAAAATATTGTTTTTTATCAGATTTAACGGCTACTTTGGTTGAATTTCTTAGCTGGAGGAACTTGATGCGGTCTAGGGGGGTTTTTGTGGTTCTCCACTTATTCCAGGCCTGGTCTCTGATTCTAATTTTGGATTTAGTTTCTTGTGTTAGCCAGGGTGCTATACATTCCTTAGTTCTCGTAAGTCGATTAGGAGCATGGGAATTGAGTATCTTGAGGAAAGTGTTATTAAAGTATGAAACACTTTCATCTAAGGATAGGGTTTTTAGGATGTGCCAGTTACAAGCCTTGAGATCAGCTAGGAATTGGTCAGGGACAAAATTTTTGCTATTCCTTACTAATCTAGTTATGGGGGGAGTCTTATTTGAACATTTGTGTTTTATAATAAAGGTAGCAAGGTGGTCACTAAGGTCATTGGGAAGGGTCCCTGTGGTATAGTTATTTGGATTCCTATTAGTAAGAATCCAGTCAATAATACTCTCCTTTTGTTGTGCATGTCCAATTCTAGTGGGAGAAAGAATATTTTGGGAAAAACCATGTAAGTTAATGGGGAGAGGATTTGATTGGGCCGAGTAGAGAGACCAGTCTATATTAACATCTCCTAATATTATTGTTTCTTGTGGATAGTTATTAGCAAGCCAACTAAGGGTTTGTTCAAGATTTTCTACATTTTTGCCCGGTGGTAGGTAGGTTACTATGAGATTAATACTTTTTTGTCTGTTTAGGGATATCTTAAGAGCAATCAGTTCCAGGTTTGGAACTTTTGGGGGTTGCAGTGAATTCATTGTGATGCTCAAGGAGTTCTTGAACATCACAGCTATTCCACCACCCTTTCTGGTTGTACGATCAGCCCTGATGATGTTATATCCAGGAGGGATAATTTCCTCATCCTTGGTGCTTGGTTTGAGCCAAGTTTCTGATAAACACATTATGTCCGGGGAGTGGATATCAAGCATGGCATGCAAGCTATGTACTTTATTGTTAATGCTTCTAATATTGAGATGGAGCAAAAAGAGGGAGTCCGCAGGTCTGCTAGCTGCATGGCGGAGGTTAGGGTCTGGGTCACTAAGAGGGCCTGGGTTGGGGTGGATGTCCCCGTCATTAGTGATGGATTTTTTCAAATATTCTAGTATTTTTTGTAGTCTAGTTAGTAGTTTAAGCTGTTCTCTTAATGAGGATACTTTTGGGTACCTAAGAATAAAGTGTGTACTTTTAGGGATGAGGTGAGTAGCGGAGTAGAGAGAGGGGGGGATAAGAGTAGTGGTATTTTGGGAATACAGGGAGGTCTGACCCTTAGGAAGGTAGATTCTAGTTAGGGCTTGTGTTTCATAGGCTGTTAAGAGATACGGTAAGATGAGGAGTAAAAGTACAAGGGGGAGGGTGGTAAATGAGGTTCTGTCCATGGTGAGGCTGAGATCTCAGCGTCAATAGGGCTAGGGGCGATACCTAAGTCAGCAGGAAGCTGGAGGTAGTAGTAGGGTGAGATAAATGGAGAGAGTTAGGCAGGTGGGCGGGTTAGGTTTGGTGGTGGGGAGTGGCAGAGATGGGAGGGAGTGGACAGTTCTGATTGGGTAGTGGAAATGGGGATGGGCTTGATGACCAAATAAATGTAGAGGTAGTGGGGGGTGGGAATAGGGGCAGGGAGGGGAGCGGAGCAAGCCCGAGCGTAGCGAGGGCGAAGCGGAGCGGGGACTACACCACAGGATTTCCCTGGGTCTTAGAGGAAGCCAGGTTTAATGGTAGCTACCTAAGTTCTATTATTGTTCCTTTAATTTTATTTCTTTTTTGTTGATTTTTATGTAGAAGGAACCTGTGTTCAATAGATTTTATTCTACCTGGTACCTTTATTACAGTACAAGGTGTTTGGCAAAGTACAATGAAAGGGGTAGTTTTACACCCACCTGCTACCAGAAACTCATGTAGAGGAGGTTTCAGTTTAACATCTTATCCAAAGGACAACAAACTTGGAACAGCACTGACTACAGTGTCAGAAATTCATCTACTTGGTGCAGTAATAAAACCTGCAGCCTCCTGCACAAAAGGCAAGTATGCTATCTGTTGCACCACTGACACTACTTTTAAATTTTACAGCACAAATACTGATGGCCATTTGATAAAAGGAAACATTTGCACATTGTAAAATGACTTAGCATGAGCAGCTGTAAACTCCTCTCCCATGTTTTGAAAATGCATTGAAGCTCACATTCACTGAAAATGCATTTGGCCAGTGATAAATTAAGTGTACCTTGATCCTCGGGCTGTTTTCAAACCGTGGTACTCCTGCATACATTTTTAGGGTCATGCATAAATGAATGTATTCTCTGATTCACGGGTGGCATAGTGGTGCAGCTGTTAGCATTGTTGCCTCACAGCAAGAGATACCCTGGTTTGATTCTTGTCTGGGGTGCCATCTGTATGCCTTCCCTGTGTTCATGTGGGTTTCCTCCAGGTATTCTGGATTCCTCCTGTGTTACAAAGACATTTGTCTGGAGTGTTTCTCCTCGGGCCTCCACTGAAAATTAGCTCTTTCCAAGTTGGACTTTCCCGGTAAATAAATGTTAAATAAATAACTAAATTCACCTTCTGGATTGTTTTAAATTTATTTATACAGCAACATTTGTTAGAGTGCATTTAAATTTTCAGTTCTGAATATTTTTTCTAGTAAGTAGTGAAACAAAACATATGGACCAATAATGACAAAAGAACCCATTTCACAACATTTCAACCACTCTAATGTCTGATATTGAAGGTCTTTCAGTTGGTATAGAGGATTATAGTACATAGATGATTACAGTCAATCCTTAATGCCAGACATTCTAGTTTCACACTTCATATCCTTCAGTAAATGTTAGGGCAAATTCTGTTTATGAGATGGAGAAGTATGTTTAGCATTTCCCGTTCCTCTCTATCATACTTCACAATATGCTATAGACAATGCATAATGCAGGGGTTTCTTGCGTCACTGGTGCAAGGTTCAAACCCCTTTCCCCATATGTATTTTTTATTTATATAATTTGAAAAGCTATCCCTGGTGTCTAATGGAGGTGCAGAAGACTAATATTCTCTTTGGAGGGGGTGCATAGTTTGAGGTTTGCTTAGTGTCTTTTAAGGCAGCACTACTTTTTCCTGGTGTCTAATGGTTTCCTTTGCCTTTTATTTAAATATGTGCTATTTCAGGCACTCCATATTGGATATCCCTAGTATCTAGTGTTCCCCTGCCCCACTCTCCTAATGTCAATTCTGTTTATGTAATGCTCTTGCATGAACGTTTATATGTAATGCTCTTGCATGAACATTTTTAAGCGTTATCCCTTGTGATTAGTGTCCTCCCCCCATCTCCATACTGATAAAGTGTCAGCAAGGCATGAAAATTGCAGTTATCCTGGTGGCTAGTGCCCCACCCCCCATCCAAAGTTCATTAGTATAGGGGCGTGCGGAGGTATGACAGAAACCTCAACCCACCCACACAAGCACACACACATACATACAAACACACACAAAACAGCCTCCTTCCCAACTGATCATACTCACGGACACTCATCCATTCACCCAAACACACTCACATACCCATACATGCACACAAATATATATATATATATATATATATATATATATATATATATATATATATTATAGTATAATAATACTATCCAAGAGGTACTGCTGAACACTATATAAAATAAAAAAAGCTCTAACGAAGGAAGGAAAAAAGAACTAGAAAAATTTCCGGTTTGAGCACTTTCGTTCTTTATTTATCGAACTTTGACTGATGATGTTCGATAAATAAAGAATGAAAGCGCTCAAAATGGAATTTTTTTTTCTAATTCTTTTTCCTTCTTTCATTAGAAGTTTTTTTATTTTTATATATATATATATGAATTCACTAAAGAATCCCGAAATATTGAAACCCCAAATTTCAGTATTTTGAAACTCTATAGCCCAAAAGCTTGAAATCCCAAAACCCCATAACCGTGAAATTTAAAATTGCGAACCTACACTACAAATACACCACACACATACGCATACACACAATGTCCCCCCACAATCAAACATGCCATCCTACACTACAGACAAGCATGGGGGGCAAGGACCCCTGCAAAACCCACCCACCCTACTTATATATAATAACTCCAAGATCGCACAATCACACACACAAAGGTAACTCACACCCACACATTTCACAGCCCCTTGCACACACACATCACAGCCAAAACACACACTAAAATACACTAAAGCCCCTAACCAACACACTCATACATACTTACCTGAACTTACACCTTTCATTCACATACAGCAACACCAGAAGCTCCGAATTTCGGGATTTGAATTTTGCGCTTCTGGTGTTTCGGGATTTCAAGCTTTCGGGCTATAGAGTTTTGCAATACTGAAATTCGGGATTTCAGTATTTCGGAATTCTATAGTGAACCCATATATATATATATATATATATATATATATATATATATATATATATATATATATATATATATACACACACACACACACACACACACACACACACAAAAACACACACACACACACACACACACACACACACACACACACACACACACACACACACACACACACACACACACACACATATATATGAAGGAAAGTGTGATTGTCATTACAGGGCAGAGACCATCTCATATAGATCTAGTATTATGGTAGGTACATAGCTGCTGTATTTAATAGAAGTGAGTCCATCCCCTCTATGTATAGGACAGAATCCCATGATCTTCAAGGAGAATATACTTGAGAATGGAAGCCCTAAAAGTGACTATGAATGTGGCAAGAATATACATTTTTTAATGTCTAGCAAAGGTATTTAAACAAGACAGCATGTCGCTGCTACACAAATATTGTCATGGGCTGCATACTTGAAAAAGGCTAGCAGTGCAGTTGTAGCTGTAACAGAAGTAAACGTTTGCAATTTTAGAAAATGGCTTGCAATAAAGCAAAACTTCATATAATTAGATAGCCACTTGGCAAGGATATGTTTGGAGACTTTATGACCCAAGAATAAAGTAAAGAAGGAAACAAACCTGTGGACTAAATTCTGTTAACATAATATCTCAGTTGGTAAAGAATAACCATGCAGTATAACAAGTACTCCTATGTTTACAGTAGGTTGCAAAGAATGTATTTTTAAATCACTAGATAAGAAGGTTAAGCAGAAATAATATTCAGTTTTGAACTCTTTTTAGCTGAAGTAATAACTACCAAGAACAAAAATGTTTTCCAGGCAAGCCATTTTAAATCTATAGTAGCAGCTGACACAAAGCCATCCTATTACAATGTCTCCATAATAAAGTACAACTTCCAAGGAAGTTCTGGATAGTATAAACAATTAAGTAATTTTAGAAAAGCTTTAGAATTTCACAGAACCTAAAGAAACACAGTTTTGCCCTTGCTGAAAGCTGTTGATTGCAACCAAATTAACTTTAACCAAGAGATAACTCAAACCATGATGCCTGACAGAGTCCAGTACTGCTGGAGCATGAGCAGATAAGGGATCTAGGCCTTTGAAATTACTCCACACCAGAAAACATGTCCCTTTGCTGCTGTAAGTCTTCTTTATGCTGAACGTGAAGGATAAGCAGAATCTGCTGACCTCTCAACAAGAAAATCAGGGTTACTGGCAACTAATGAAAGTGAAAAAGACAAGCAGTGAGCTGCAGTGAATAAATGGCCTAGTGAAACAGGTCTATATCACGAAATCGAATGTTGTGAACGCCGAACCTGGTAAGTCGAAAGTTGAGAATGTCAAAGCCGCAGAAACCCGAATTCTTTCCCAGGGAAAGAATTCAGTTGGCCGTTTCTGCGGCTTCGGCATTTTCGGACCGAGTCAAGGTAAATGTACGAATGGGTAGTGACAGACTTTAGGGTTAGGGCACGGGTCAGGTAAGTGTGTGATAGTAACGGACTTTAGGGTTAGGGCGCAGGTCAGATAAGTGTGCAGTAGTGATGGACTTTAGGGTTAGGGTGCGGGTCAGGTAAGTGTGCGGTAGTGACAGACTTTAGAGTTAGGGCTGGGTTAAGGTTAGTGCATAGATAGTGGTGTATGTCAGGTTTAGTGTAGGTTTTGAAGGTGTTTGGTGTGATTGTGTCATATGTGTGTTTTTCGGAACAGTGAATTTTTTCCCTGGGAAAAAAATTTGCTGTTTTGAAGTGTCGATGTTATCCAAATTCGATCTTCCAAATTCGAACTTATGGTGTTCGACATTTTGGAAGTTTGATTTCGTAATATAGACCCTGGTGAAACTTGCCTGATGGGTGAGACAGCAATCTTTTCCTAGGTGTCATGGATAGGTACTTCTCCAAAAAGTGAGACAGGACCAGCCAACATGATGATATAAGAATGAGTTTGGCTATATAGACTGCCTCCTGTGGATGCGATGGTAGATGGAAATCTGAAGGCATTAAGAGAAGATGAAAGAAGCAATGGCTAAGCATGTACAGACTTCTTATAACACCTAGAGACCAGCACACTCTTAACTACAGATTGTTATTTAGGCGGGAATTGGATGTTCAACTGCCCAGCAAAGGGTGGGCTACAATTCTTCTATTTACACTTTATGTTATGACGTCAAGACATTTCCAGTTTTTGGGATGGCAGTGTTTATACAAATTATTTTATACACCATCTAGACTCATATACATGTTTCCTGGTAATTTGTTGGAGATGTGATTTATAGAGAAAGTGGATTACTGGAAGCATATACTTTGGGAAGAGTCCCACACTTCAGTAATTTAAAAGGGACCTTCAGGTTACATAAAAAGAGTTGTGATTGGACTCATTTCTTCTCACACCTTCAGTATTTCTGATAGAATATGAGCCAGCTGTGAAGGTATATAGACAATAAGAGTGTGTAGTGCACACCCTGTTATTAGATGGAAGGGAAAGGATCCCCCAGATATTGACTTAGTTAACAATATTATGTCTGAGATACATGAGGGTGAAACTTCAATAGTAAACATGCAGGCTAAATGGAAATATTACAAAAATGAGATGTGGACTCACTTTACAGAAATGCAAACTGGTCATATTATATTGTAAATGCCAGATATAAGTTAATTTGGAATAAATGAGAACTTTGATAATCTATAATTGTTAGTGAAGTGTTTTTGATATGTATTTTTATAAACGTAATACTTGTTGAATTAATTATTGTTTATTTTATTATATGTTCTCTATAAAGTTGAGTGGTTCCAAAAAAAAAGTCTTAAAAAAGAATGAATCTGGCTTTGAGAAGCTTTGAGTTTCTGACAAATTTAATCATCAGAAGAAATGGGGAAAGAGCACAGAGGAGTCCAGCTGACCACTTATGGACTAGACTATTCAAGGGGTGGGCTGGCAATGGAAAGAAGGAAAAGGCATACCTGCACTGAGTGTTGATCAGGGATAAAAACAAATCCTAACAGGTTTTTCCTCCATTTTTGGAAAATCTTCCTTATCACCAAGGAACTGAGGCACCACTCATAGAATACCAGCAGGCATCTGCTCAACTTATCCACCAAGAAACCAAAGTTTCTAGATATAAGGATAGTAATGGGAAAATGTCTGGTTAACATCACCCATTCTAATACATTCATAGCTTCCTGGCATAAGCTGTGGGATCAGGTGCCCCTGCCCATTTATTGATATATCAAGCAACTGCTATGGTGTCTGTATGTATGGTCACAACTCTAACTGATGGGTGTTCTAGAATGCTTGACAGGAATATAGGATTGTTTTCCTCTCCAGTCGGATGATGTGAGGGGGAAAATCCTTATGATGTCCAAACACTCCCTGAACCATCTATCCATTGTACTGTCTCCCAAGGGCTGACATGTCTGTGGTGACTACTGGCATGGAAGTAGGGAAGTGGCTGAAGGCAACATTGTTGTTGTCCATCCACCACAATAAAAATCACCTGCAGGCCAGACAGATGTAGATTTGATACTCCAGAAAATCCACTTGCTAAGACCATTTGACCCAAGGGTCCACTGGATAAGCCTCATGTTGAATTTTCCATGAGGAATTATGGGTATCTCTGCCACCATAAGATCAATGCCTTTTTAAGAACAAGTGCTGACACTAAAGTATCATTTTGGGAAACTCTGACCATAAATTTCAGTCTCAAGAAGTACAGGACATGGCCCACTTTTTGGAACTGGAAGTTACCATATCTGGTATCTCCTAGACAATGTTTATAACAACTCTTAAGTATATCTTCCAACAAAGAAAACTCTCACAATACCTACTGTGTGAGTCAGAAAGCCTTCTGCAAAATCTGCTGTGGGAACAACACGGGGTCATTTGGCCAGTCTGCTGTCCAGTGAATCATTTCTAGGATATCTGAAAATGTGTGGTCGGGGGTCAGAGGAGAATCAATGTCCTGATCATCAGTTGTAGTTGACTCCATGAAGGAACTGAATTGCTTCTTCTTGCACATTGCCTTTGTATCTATCCTCCATGGTAGAGGACAGAGAAAGCTGAAGTGGTCTAGGGAAACTGCAGAGGATCATTGACCTTTCTGTCTTGTAAATTATGGGGCCAGAGAATGAGCAACAGAAACATCTGGAGCTGAAGATGGTGCTAGTCTCAGCAGAGAGTATAATACAGGAGCACACCACAACAAAGAAGTGTGTTGGCTCCGAATTGATGCTGGTGTCAAAACTAACACTGGTATAAAAGTGACTCCAGTCAATGTTCTGGCTAATGACATATCAGGTCATGACAACAGTGGCAAGAATGTAGAGATGGACATTAAAGCAACATTTTCAAGGCTGACAGATGGTCAGACAGCCACTATTGGAGTCTGCAGCACTACCACCAGAAGGTTAAGACCGATAATTAAAGCAAAGCCAGCAAATTCAGGACTAAGTTTGCCAGTACTGAGCATGGTGCTGATGCCTTTGTGCTTGACAGGGTTTAAGGCACCAGTACCAGGAGTATACCTGCTGACACCAGTCTTCTCAGAGCTGGTTCACAAAACATGGGTACTGATGGAGGAAGAACTGAGGTCCTAGCCTCAGGACTATATCTGTGTAGAGGCCCACACACTGTGATTTTGCATGTGGTTTGAACTCCTCATAAGCTGAATATGAATGTGTGATTCTGCAGCAGTAACATGGATGGTTTTGCACTACAGTTAAAGCTGTTACTGCAGGCATTATTTTATAGTCAAAAGTTAACACTGCAGCAGTTAGAAGTATAATATGAAGAATTTTACTAGCACCGCTGCAGAAGTATTAAGCCATGCCTGCAGTGATTTTCATAATACAGAGGTACTGATTACAGAATATACTGAGGCCCAAGTACATACAGAACATAGTTTTGAAAACTAACAACTGTATGTGTATCTCTGAAGACTACTTTCCTTTCAGCAGCTAGTGTGTATGGAAAAATGAGAAGTAAGTACCAGACATAAAAAAAACTACCCAGTGCGTTCACATTGTTTTGCGTTTAGCAGTTTGACTTGTGATAGTATAAACTTTTAATTGTGTAGTGTCATAGTAAATTGGCAGTTATAAAGGTATAAATTATCAGGGTTCTGTTACATGAATACACCCTCTGTTCAAAATATTTGGGGACATATGTGCCTGACCTATACTTTTTGTTTGACTGCATTGATATGACGGAGAAACTTTGTGGATAGAAAATTTGTAGGTGAAACGTATAGAGACAGGGAGCGTTCCTTTAGCTTCAGGTACTGTTTTACTTGAAAATGATCATGTGCATGTCATAACAGAATAATAGAGCAAATAAATAATTATAGCTGTGTTAGCTTATAGACACTTTGTAATAAACTTGTTTCAAATTATTTTTGCGATTTCTCTATTTCCTCTTTCATCTGTATTATCTGTGTTGTAATTAAGTTACCTTGCTTTAAAACTGTAGTACTGAACCCAGAACAAGGTGACAACTGATTATCTGTCTGCAGCCAAAACCTAGGTGGGGAAGAGAGGCCAGACAATTTTTGAGAGGCCAGTAGAAGGCCTCAGTCAATTTCTTGTAGTTGTGGTTAAATATAACAGATATAAGACCATGCCTCAGAACCATTGGTGTAGGCATAAAGGTCTGATGTATTGTATAATTTGAATCTTCGTACCATCACTGAATAGGTGGCTACCTAGCCAATGGGAGAAGAACCCAGTAGCATGACAGTGGAGAGAGACAATGTATGCTAATGGGGGATACAGAATTTTCTAGAACCTTAATAGGAACCTTTATGACAAGGAGTTTCACATTCTAAAAAGCTACCACAGGCACTTAAGAGTTATGAGGTCTCTTAGGTACTTTGCCTTTCTTTAAAAAATTCACAACTTCAAGGCTAAGGTAGAAGCTTGTGTTGAAACCAGAAAAGCAGAAGGCTTGTCAGAATCTTGTGAACCAGGAATACCAGCTAACAAAAGTGAAGCAGCAATCTGTCTTTTTGTTATCAGATCACAGAGGAAGACAATGCTTTACAAATCTAACACTTAAGGGGGATATGAGCTTCCTCAAAACAAACAACACACTTCTAATGTCTTTCCTGTGGACTGATTTTGTCTCCACATAACATCTATGAAAATTCTGCTTCATTTTGACACAAGAATACCCAGCCAAAAACTATAACCATAGAAAAAGAAATAAAAAAAAAATTTCAACCAACATAACAGTCCCCTTTGGAAACAAGAGGAACAAATCCAAACAAGGTGGTTACTTGTAAAAGAGAAGGGAGCAACCAAAATGACTGCAAATGCAACGTCTAAAACAGTAAAAATAAAGATAATTAACAATTTTTTATCCCCAAAAACATAGCACAATACAAGTAAACATAGAATAGGAATAAAAATAGCCTTTTACAGTAAGTATGCATCAATGGGAGCTCTTGAAAGTGTTAGTATATGTCTAGGACGAAAGCAGAAGTAGCTGTTCGGACATGGAAAGAAAAAAGATTTCTAAGAATACGTGACAGAAAACAATAAACTTGTAATAACATTTCTCCCTGTTACCTTGTAAATATGTGACATATTTCTTCCATTGCAATTTTTGACATGTATTTTTAGTTATATAAAAATTCTATTGTAATATATTATTAATTATCATGTACCTTGGAGCTTTTCTCCCCGGGCCTCTGCTGAAAATGGGATCCTAGGACCCCAGTCAGACTTTCCTGGTAAACGCATGTCACATAAATAAATAAATGAATAAATAAAATACATGAGTGTTAAGAATATAAGAAAACATTGATATTGATAAGAAGAGAATCATTTAGTTAAGAATATCAGAAAACATTGATATTAAGAAGAAAAGAATTGTTCAAAACCATTTTATTAGAAAATGTAGAAATAACAGCTTGGGGCCATCAGGAGACTATCTGAGTACTTTGTGTAGCAATGAAAATACAAAGAATGGAGCACTGTGGTGCATTATTGGATAGCGCAAAGTATTAAGATCTACAGCCCTTAATTCTATGAGTTACAAGAGATGGATTCACTCCAACTGGATAAGAGTTTCAGTTATTCCAAGTACTCAACAGTGCATATGTTACTGCCAAAAGGTAATACTGCTTAAATGACATCAGCTGTTTTTTGTACAGAATGAAACTGATGTATTATACCCCATATATATGTACACTCCCTCTTTATCTTGTGTTCTCTCTAAATTCAGAGATGCAATGCACATTCAATAAAGTACTTTCTTAATGTTGTTCCTTATTTAAATGCTGAGACTTGGAACTGCAAGCCCTAAAATGCAGGAAAAAAGGACCAAAACACAGGAGAAGGGGGAATGTCAAACATCACTTTGCTCCTTGTTTTTGTAGGGGGTTGCATATGTTGGGGGCATGCCCTCATACCCCCTGAACTTATATAACCCAGCTCAGAGGTTGTCATACCTCAGATAAAAAGGAATATTTTAAATACAGCAATCTTGGACATAATAGATATTAGTCCACATTTTCGGACATTTTGTCTTGCTATTTTAGGACTTGTTCTAATGACTATTGGCATTTGAAGCTGTTACCTTGTTATAGGTTCATAAGTTCATACTAGGCTATCTGCCCTAGGGCATTTATAAGCCTAGCCAGAGTATGTTTGGCTTTCGCCACCCATTTTAAATTAATTTTGCTATGCCCTTTTTCGAGGTTAGTATACTGTGCCTCTGTCTAACAGTGACACAGAAGTGATACCCGGGGTAAACCTACGATCTCCCATCCACTCATCAAGATTCCTCTTGAAGAGAGTCAATGAGGGACTCTGCCTAACCTGGACTGAGATTTTATTCCAGAGTGAAGGGAGCCTCTGGGTTATGAATCTGTCCCTCCAGCATGTCCTATTTATTTCAGTGCTGAGGTTCAAATCTCTCGAGCATGTAGCTCGATGGGATTTGGATTTTTTGAGGTGCAACATGTCCCTTAATTCCGGGTTGGACATGGCTTTATATGTCAGGCACAGGTCGCCTCTGAGCAGGTGGTATGCCACTGAGTAGAGCTGGAGTTACTTTAACCAGGCAGCATATGGCATCTGTTTGAGCCCTTTGATCCTCTTGGTGAGGTACTTTTGGGGTCTTTCCAGTTGCTGCAGGTGTTTGGTAAGGTACATCCCAAAAGGGGCATTGTACTCAATTATGGGCCTGATGAGGGATGAGTAAAGAGGCACGATGACCTCCCCTAATCTAGATGTGAATCCCTTCATGATTAAGTGGGCTATATAAAATGTTTTGCTAACCACTTTGGCCACGTGGTTGTCAAATGAGAGATTGCTATCAACTTGGGTCCCCAGGTCCCTAATTACTTCTTCTGTACTTAATGGATTACCACCTATGTGGTAATTTGTGGGCACTTTGTTTTTGCCAAAGGGGATGACTATACACTTTTTGGCGTTTAGCTTGAGGCCATGGCTCTGACACCAGCTGTCTGTTTCTATGAGGCCCTTTTGGAGGATGCTTGTGTCGGCTGGAGAGTCGATTATGGCACCCAGTTTGCAGTCATCTGCGAACTTGGTCAGCCACAGTCCTTCTGTGTTGGCCTGTACCTCTGAGAAATATATACCGAACAAGAGAGGTCCCAGGACTGAGCCTTGTGGGACGCCACTTGTAACTGGTTTGGAGTCTGACATGGCTCCAGCAATTCTAACCATGTGGGTTCTGTTCTTGAGCCAGTTTGCAACCCATCTAGTGACATAGGGGTTTATATTTAAGCTGGTGAGCTTATCTATAATGCCCGAGTGGGGTATTGCATCGAAGGCTTTTGCAAGGTCCAGGTAGGCTGTGTGGACCACCTTCCCTTCGTCAGTGGCCTTGGTGACTGTTTCAAAGAAGTCGACCAGGTTTAAGAGGCAGGATCTGCCCTTAACAAAGCCAAACTGGGTAGGATCCAGTGTCAGTAGGTCCCCAATATCTTTATTTATGAGGTCCATGATGATCCTTTCCATAGCTTTGCAGACCAAGCTAGTCAGGCTTATGGGGTGATAGTTTCCAGGGTCCGTTGAGGCACCACCTTTGTGGAGAGGGACCACTGTTGCTGTACGCCACTCTTTGGGTACATATCCTGTAGTAAGGCTGAGATTGAACGGTAGTTTTATGTTTGGGTTTAGCTCTTCTTGGAGTTCATGTAGGACGCAGCCCGGGACACCATCTGGTCCCATTGATGCTGTGTTTTTTGCTTTGGAGAGGGCGGCTCTTACCTGAGCATCTGAGATGTCAGGGGAGCAGCACTCTGCTGGGATAGATATTTGCCCTTTTGGTGGTGGTGGGGGGGGTTTGCACTGAACCTGTCAGCTAGGATGTTGGCAATGTCTGTGGGTTCAGTATATTTTTTGTCATTTTGGACTAATTCTGAGCATATCTGGGAATTCCCACACAGGTTCCTAACATAACTAAAGAAAGCCTTGTGATTATCCTTAGTGTCCTGTGCAATTTTTCTCTCGAAGCTGGCCTTAGATGATTTTATGAGTGCCCTTAGTTTTTTGCTAATACTGATCAGAGATGCCTTCCCTTTTTGGGATTTTGCTCTATCATGTAGTAGCTTCCTCCTTCTATTGTATAGTTTGTTTATGGCTGAGGTCCACCAGACAGGACATCTGCCTTTGGAGGATTGGGTCTTGGTTTTATTTGGGATTGCATGATCCATGCATTCCTGAAGGTGTTCATAGAATGCATTTATAAAGGATTCTGCAGTCTGGGCCATATTTTCCACAGGCCCGGGGGCTTTGAAGGATTCCACCTCGGTTTTGAGGAGTGTGAAATTTGCTTTAGAGAAGTTTTTCACTGTGGTTTTCTGGGCAGGGGGTGGGGTCGGGATGTGAATATCCAGTGAGATCAGTTTATGGTCTGATCTTACCAGTGAGGGATACACTTCTGGTCTGGAGCATAGAGTCCCCATGTTGGTGATGATCAGGTCCAGTATGTTTTCCCCTCTTGTGGGAGTGGTAACAAGTTGTTCCATAGCATTTGAGTTTATGAATTCTAGGAACCTTTGGGCTAGGGTGTTGGAGCTAGAGTAATGCTCCCAGTCTATGTTTGGGTAGTTGAAGTCGCCCAATATAATGGTGTTTGGAGAGACCTTCATATTTTCCAGTGTTCTCAGGAAGGCCGAGTGGGGTTCCTGGGTTTGGGAGGGTGGTCTGTAGCAGGCTATAAACTGGAAGGCAGTTTTACCCACTGTTAGTTGCACATGGATAGTCTCTGATGCTTCGTGCTTTGCCACCAACCTGGAGGTGTGGGTATCTTTGATGAATATCGATACTCCCCCTCCTTTTGTGGTTCGGTCCAAGTTTTGGGGCCGAAAAGCATGGTATGAGGTATAACCTGGTAGTGCTCTCGGGAGCCCTGAACCAGGTTTCTGTTACTGCACAGATATCGATGTTCTCCATGCTAAGGAGGGTTTCGAGTGCATGCATCTTGAGGTTTAGACTTCTGGCGTTGAGTAGCATTACTCTTAGTTTCTTATCCCTTGTGATACCTATGGAGGTGGGTTTGTCTTTTGAGCCTTGCCTAAAAAAGGCACTATGGGGGTAGCAAGAGCATTTGCCAATATCCGAAAGCCCAGGGGTGACAGGTGCAAGCCGTCCCTAGCAAAGCATCGTGGCTTGTCGAGCATATCATCCCAGGCTGACAGGCATTGGATCCCCTTTGAATGACACCAGTACCTAAGCCAATTGTTGAAATTGATCATCTTGTCTTCATATTGTGGCATAATTCTTGGTGAGGGTAAGATGCTACTCAAGGTCAGGGTCATACCAGCCTGGGCTACATGCTCAGAGAGCTCCTCTATGTCTCTTTTCATGTAGTCCAGGGAGGTACGTCTCAGGTCATTCACACCAGCATGGACAATGACTGAGTCATATTTGTACTTGCCTTGGAGTGACCTGAGTACTTGTGTTATGTGGTGGATCCTGGCGCCCGACAGGCTGCTCACCGTGACCTTCTCCTTGTTCAGCCTGGTGAGAGGGACATCAGTGTGCCTGACGATAGAGTCACCTATTACAAGTGTATCAGGTGTGTTGTTTAGCCTTAAGGGCTGTGACTGTTCGGCACACTGGCTTTGTGAGATATGTGTTGCACGTGTTTTGTTTTGGGGTAGCGGTTGCTTGGGTGTCTGCTTTGGAGGTCTCTGCTGCTTAGGCAGATCTTTATTTAGAGCCTCCGAGAATGTTTTTGTGTGATTATGTGTTTGGTTTGCTGTCGTGGTAGGTCTATGTGAGACTGGAATTGTAGTGAGTGTGGTTTCCTTCTCCTCCTGACTGGTTATGCCAGTACTGAGTTGAGAGAGCTTAGCCTCCAGTTTGGCTATATGGTTGCATCTCTCACATATGTTGGAATTTGTTGGGAGGAGGAGAGGGTTGTCTGTGTACATGAGGCAGTTGTAACATTGCCTCAAGATTCCCAGATTCACCAGCTGGACCGGAGAAGAGATTGACAGCTGACCTTTGGACATGCTAGAATAATATTGGGAATTCCTTTATAATTGAAAACAACGGCCAATGGGGAGTGAGGGTGTAGTGCTTTTAATTTTTAGCGCTGACTTATATAATTGCTTTAGTGAGCAAGTGCCAGGTAACTTAAGTGCAATGTGTTACAGGTAAATTAAATGCAAAAACGACAAACAGTAACTTTCTTTCAAGTGAAACAAGGAAATAAGTACAGTAAACAATGCAGATATCACTAGGGATCCACAGAAGCACTGAGAAGCCGCGTTTTAGGTGGAATTAGCGTTCCAGGGAAATAACAAGCAAACAAACAAGCATACAAACAAAGCTAAATTCAACAGGCCTGGATCTAGTCTATGCTACAGCAAACAAGGTGTACCAATTTCAGTAAGAAACAGTTCAAATATGCAGGCACTATAAACCTTTAACCAGAAATTCCCAGCTCAGAAGGGCAGAGTCCACCCTCTCCTCCCACAAGAGTGCAGACCACGAACCTTCTTAATGTAAAATAACTGGCCTGAAGCCCAAGTGCATAATTAGGACTACCTAATCTCTCCAACATAAAAAATCTTCCTGTTCATTGATGAGATGTAAATACAAAAATCAAACTAAACATCAGCAGCTTTAATTTTTTTTACTTTAAAGTTTGGTTTTAGCTTTTGACAGCATTTTTATTTTGAAAAAGAACACCGTTTAATTTTCTGTTTCTAAATGTACAAAAGTTCTCTTGCCTCCAATTAATATATTAACCATAAAGCTTGCAGTGCCCAAACAAATGACCAGAAAGAAACTGATTTATTATACCCCATGTGTATGTACAGCCCCTCTTTATCTTGGATTCTCTGGCATTCAGAACAGGCAAAATTTGAATTACAACTGGGTGCCTTCCACTGAAGAGACATTTGACAAGGGGCCAAACCGAAACATTATTTTCAGAAATGGAAAGGTTGGATGAATTAAACAATGAATGGGTGGACGACACAGGTGATGAACAAGGTATTGTAAAACTGGTTAAAAATAAGACCAATGACTTTACCCTTTATAAGTTTTCTGATAAAGACATTAACACACAACACGCAGAGGTATTATCTAAAGGGCTGTCATTTGTTCCTGCTAGGAAGGCCATACTAGCAGACAGTTTGATTGATGTCAGACTTTTTACACATAAGTTGAATTTGTCCTTTTGGTTTAATGAAAAAGATGGGTACATTGCTAATAGTTTAAAAAGGCCCAGTTGTTTTAACCCCCTTTTAAATCATTATGTTCAGGCATTCAAAAATATGTGCAAACTTGATTTTAGACACATTTTGGAGCATGAAAAGGATTTTAAGTTTGTTAATATGTCACAAAATGAAGTTGAATTGTTTAATGAGTTGATTTAGATAAATCCATATGTGTTATAAAGCCTGACAGGGAGGGAGGGCTAGTAATTATGGAAAGTATTGACTACAGCAACAGGATAAATAGTTTATTGATGGATGAGACTTATACTGACATATTAAAAAAATAAAGTGAACATTGCCTATTCCAAAATTGATTTTGCTTTAAATAACATGTTATTGCAAGGACAAATAAATGTATGCGAATTTGATTTTATGTTTAATGATCAACCTGTAGTGGCAAGTACTTCTGGTATTGTGAAGATACATAAATGTTTAAACAATTCACCTTTAAGACCTATAGGGGATGCCAAGAGATCAAAAACTTTTTTCATAGCTAAATTTTTAGATAATTATTTAAAAAACAGTGTGATTAAACTGAATCATGTTTGTAAGGGCTCATGGCAGATTTTGAGAAACATTAGTAATTTAACATTCATGAAAAATTTTATTTTTGTAACAACAGATGTTCAAAACCTCTACTCTGTAATTCTTCATGATATAGATCTATTGTGGTTTGAGGAACAATTAATTGCACTAGGTGATTTGGACATGGACAAGGTGAATGCTGTTTCAACATTATTGGAGAATGTTTTAAAAAACAATTTTATTTATTTCAAGGCACAATTTTTTGCACAAGTCACTGGAGTAGCCATGGATGCAGCATGCACACCATCTTTTGCTAATCTAGTAATGGCTAATTGGGAGAGTAACTATTTGTTTAATAGAGCTTTCAAAGATTCATGGGAATATTATACTCAATTTTTGGATGATATATTCATTGTGTGGAAGGATACAAGGGAGAAATTAAATTAAATTATTGATTTTATCAATAATACAGTGGCCTTTTTGAAATTTATCCACACATCCAGTACTGATAAGATTGTATATCTGGATGTGGAATTAACTAAACATATGGAAGAAAAAAGGTATGTCTTAAGCATTCATAGAAAATCCACTTTTTCAAATACTTAGTTACAATTTTCAAATTGCCATCCCATCCATCA
The DNA here is from genome assembly GCF_019279795.1 of Protopterus annectens. Classification (NCBI taxonomy): domain Eukaryota; kingdom Metazoa; phylum Chordata; order Ceratodontiformes; family Protopteridae; genus Protopterus; species Protopterus annectens. The sequence continues at coordinate 777,375,898 of NC_056747.1, forward strand.
GAAAAAGGCTATAGTTAAAGGCCAACCGGTAAGGCTTGCTAGAATGATTTCCAATATTGACACCTTCACTAATGAATGTAATATTTTAACTGAAATGTTTTTATAGAGAGGATATCCTAAACAATTTGTGTTAGTGATCAAAGAGGAAGTATGGAATAAAAGAAACAGGATAAATTATGTCCCACTACTAATTGCAAGGGACAGTAATGATAACATGCAAATCGGGCATAAAGGACCTGAATTGTCTTTAGAGAATAAAAAAATGTTTATAACCACCTATAGTTTGGATAGCAGAGCCTTGGTGAGTAGTTTACATAAAAATTGGAATCTATTTAAGATAGATGGAGGTGTTCTAGAAAAAGTGTTGGAATTTAATAAGAATTTTCCCAGAGCACCAAATAATGGCCTTATTAGTTATAAAAAAGCAGGTATGTTTAAATGTGGGAGCTGTACACAATGCCCCAGTGTAAGGAAAAACAGAACATTTCAATGTAAAAGAGAAAAAGTTCCTAATAAATGGGCACTTTACATGTGGTTCAAAGCAAATGGTTTACCTGGCAAGTTGTGGTTCTTGGCAAGCTTTTTATATAGGGAAAACATTGAGAAAATTAAAAGAATGAATATACGAACACTTGCTTGATATTAGGAAAGGCAAATCTACCAATGTCCTGAGCAGATATATACAGGCACTTAACGGGCATAAGTTTGAGTTTATTGTAATTGAACAGTTAGCTAAAGATCCTGGGGGGGTGTTTATGAAAGAGCATTTCGAAAAAAGTGCATTAAAATGGCATAAGTGCACCTGACCTGAATGAAACTTGTTCTGTTAACTCTATATTGAAACTCAAACTTTACAATGCCTAAAAACCTTGGACTACTTATTATTTACTTTTATTCATTATACAATGAAAGGGCGGCCACCGTGGTGCAGCGGTTAGCATTGTCGCCTCACAGCAAGAGGTTCTCCGGTTCGATCCTCAGCTGGGGTGCCTTCTGGGCGGAGTCTGCATGTCCTCCCTGTGGTCACATGGGTTTCCTCTGGGTGCTCCGGTTTCCTCCCACATCCCAAAGACATGGTAGATGGATTGGAAACTCTAAATTGGCCCTAGGCATGAGTGCATGCGTGTTTGTGCCTTCTGTGAAAGGTTGGGTGTCGGGCTGGTAACTCAACACCGTAAAACTCTTCTGCCAAACATGAGTGGACAGGTGATCTGCTGTGGCGACCCCTAACTAGGAAAAGCTGAAAGAAAAAGAATTCATTATACAATGAAATTAACAAATGGGATACTGTTGGAATACATTTGCTTTAAGGTCACAAAAATGTGTCTACCGTGTTCATAGTTTTTTATGTTTATAGCTGTTCAGTGCTGGTGTATTTTTAATGGAATTTCATTTTAATCAATTAACTAAATGACATCACATGAATTCATTTTAACATTATTGTTAATGAACTGGAAGCATACTTTTTTAGTTCTGATGAAGTTCCATAGCTGAAAACTTAACTGAGGATGAAAGCACTTAACTCATTGCATTTACTCATTTTGGATTTACAGCTTACTCTTTTATGTACTTTGGATTTATTAAAGTTTTTTTTCATATCTGGAGTGGGCTGGTCATTTGTTTGGGCACTACAAGCTTTGTGGTTAATAAATTTGTGATATCATTCATGTGGAAATTTGGCACTAAATATACCCAAAGAATTATATTAGTCATCTGTACTTCTTTCTACCAGGTGCACTGAACCCTTCTTTTACCTGTCTCTGAAACAACTAGCAGATCCAGCATGATGGTGTCCTGGTTGAACATGATTTCTGTTGTATCTGCAAAAGTGTGCCATTCCTCTCAGTCATTACTGATATATCACCGACCTCCTCAGAACTACCTTCCACAATGTTGCTCCACAAGATGCTCATCTCTGCTACTTGTAAAAAAGAAGCATCGGCCACATGCTTCCATATTTCATTCAGAAGTCTGTTTTCTTTTACCATTTTTTTTATTTTATAATAATTTTCTACACATGGCACATCTATTTTCTAAACAGAAAAGAAGAAAGTGCCTCCAAAACTCTGGATGTGTGCTCAGTGGTACCCTTCTGAAATATCAACCAAGTTTCCCACTTCAGTTTCTTTAGGTTCAGGTCTCGCAGTTCACACTGGCCAAAAATACTCTTATTGCCTTTGGTATACAACTCCACATACTCTTTCTGTAATATTTAAATGAAGAGTTTCAATTTATGTGACCTTCTTTTACAGAAGTAACAGTAGTTCATTTGACCAGCATATATCACTCATCCCCCCCCAAAAATGGTGTACAGATCAATTTGCCTTCTTTCACATGCAAAGTCACATCCATTTCCCCTCTCCAATCCACAATTCCATATCTTTCCACAGAGCTGGCCAAATATCCGGCAGAAATGAACTGTCATTTCCTTGTGTCAGTAACATTACTGAGGCTTACACATTAATTTTTCATCTTTTTTGAATTTTTTTTTTTTGGCCTGCCTGCCTAGACTAACACGCTCTCCCTTCTTACTCATGTGCTTCCTCACTAGCTGGCTATGACCATTTCGCCAGCTGATGCAAGACTCAGGTCAAGGAAAGCCATCACCCTTGGACAGTTCAGATTTTTTATGCCCTACCCTCACTCCTTTCCCAATACCCACCAGGCAAGCAAGGCCTCTGATGAACTGCTGATATGCATCTCCAGTGCAGCAGAGTTGGTAATACTACTCCTACCACAGGCTGCAGCACTTGCTTGAAACTCCATTTCTCCCCCTGGGATAAGACAGCCACAAAAAATGCTTGCTTTTCTCTCCTATGCTCCCAGTTGAATCCTTATGGACCAGGCCCACCAAACTGAACTGAGATTTGTCTGGGCTTAAGTCATGGCTCTGTCCGTCTGAAGCAGGGTGGGTGCTATACAGTCATTTCTCATAAATGTTCATCTTCTTATGTGTTTATGTCAGTAGCTGAATATAAAAATTAGGACAAAATTAGGACAAAAACTAGTCAAAAAACTGTATTCATCTTTGTAATATATTGAGTGAGGATGGCTACCAGCCACAACTCTATGCTGAGATACCAGACGACTAGAAGTCACTGTGCTTCCTAAAAACAATAAGTTGCCTGTTTTCTTGATTATTTTTACTATTTATTGCTTATTTTGACTATTCCTTGCACTTTTTATTGTCTGCCAACTACTTTGTTATGTATTTTATTACTATAAATGAATCTGCACTATTGTACTGCAATTATCTGCCTTACTCTTTTGGCTTTTCCTCGTTAGGGGTCGCCACAGTGGAACTCCAGTCTGCTAATGATTGGCAGTGGATTTTTACAGTGCTGAGTTGCCAGCCCGATGCCCAGCCTTCAAAGAAGGCACACCCATTCACGCACCTACCTGCATGTCTTTAATGTCACTTGACCATGGGGAGGACATGCAGACTCCACACAGAAGGCGTTCCAGCCGAGAATCGAACCAGAGAACCTCTTGCTATGAGGTTACAATGCTAACCGCTGCACCGCTGTGGCCCGTTCTAGGCCTGTTAAATCACTTTTTGTTACTGTTTTCACTGTTTGCAAAGCTTTTTTGCAATTTTCACTGCTTGCAAAATATTTGCTGGAAATTTTCTCTGTTGGTAAAGCATCTGTTTGTTTGTCCTGATTTTCCCTCCAAGGAGGGTGTTATATAATTGATTTGTTTACAGTTAAAAGAATTCTTTAGAGACTCCTTGCACTTTTTTGCTGTTTGAAACATTTATTTAATGTCTCACTGCTGCTTTTCTGCTGTGCTAAACATTTCTTTCATGTTTTCAGCCTAAAATAGTGTAGTTAGTAGCTGTAGCATAGTCCAGATACAGGTTTGCTGCATCTGGGCCTGTTTGTTTGTAGTGTCTGTTTGTTCTGAGCACATTTTCCAGGCCATCTTGGATTGGAAAGGGCCTTTCTGTACTCTAGTGAGAGGATTGTGCTGATTGGTACCTGGCTGGTAAAGGTTAGCTGGTCTAGGGCTTGGTGTAAGCACCTCATGGGTTATTTTGAGCTTGTTTTAAAGTTTTTTTTTTTTTTTAGGTTTTAACCTTTTGGTATTTAAGCCCCACCATTGAGTGGGTTTCTACTTATTTGCATATCGTGCAGCACTGCACTCTGTCACACAATTGTGTACCATAGCCGGACAGATAATTTTGACAATTTTTCCCTTAGATACAGCTGTATTCTATTAGTGTAGTTCTCGTCTTTAGCACGTTTTCGGGCAAAGAGGCATTATTAGTGAAGCTGTGTAAGCAGCATGTTGTTTTAACAGCCTCAAAAGTTTCTCTGTGGCCCTGCTCAACTGACTAGTGCAGCACTAAGCCTAGCCTCTGAAGTACTAACACACATCACCCACTAGTTATTCCTGTGTGTAAATTTACCTAGCACTACGGATGGGCAATTTACCACAATTTCTCGAGCCAACTTGGTCAATATGAGCATCCTGAGGCAGTGTAGTAATTGCCTCATGTACACAGTCAACCCTCTAATTTTAGTCCACACAAACTCAACATGTGAGAAATGCAACTATATTTAAAAACCTTAAATCCATGCTCTCTTACATGCCAGTCAGTACATCTGACACTGAATGGGATGTCAACATGCACACCTCACCACCTACTCTGCCCAAACCCACATCACACGTACCCACATATGCGGATGTCCTTGCCAAAAACTTACCTAAACACCAGAGACCTCCAAAACACAAACACAAGGATGCTAATACTTCCTCTGCAGAAGAAAATGCACACAATAGGTCATGCACCAGTGTGTCACCTGTCAAGCCCATAAGGCTAAACACTAAACCTAACATATTAGTCATAGGTGACTCCATTGTGAGACACATAGATGTCCCTCTCACCAGGCTGGATAAGGAAAAGGTAATGGTCAGCTGTCTGTCAGGTTCCAGGATCCACCATATCACACATGCACTCAAGTCTCTCAACAACAGGTACTGTTATGACACTGTCATAGTCCATGTTGGTATGAATGACTTGAAATGTACCTCTCTGGACTATATAAACTGAGACATGATTGAGCTCTCTGACTATGTGTCTTGGGCAGGTTGTCCCTGCCTAGCCTTAAGCAGCATTTTACATTCACCTAGAATGATGCCTCAATACAAACAGAAAATGATTGACTTCAATAACTGGTTTAGGTTTTGGTGTCATTCAAGGGGATCCAGTATCTGTCAGCCTGGAATGACATGATAGACAGACCTTAATGCTTTGCCAGAGATGGTCTTTATCTGTCACCCTTGGGATTTAGGCTACTGGCTAAGGCTCTTGCCACCCACATAGTGCCTTTTTTAAGCAGTGTCACAAGGACAAAACTCCCGATATAAAGATACCAAACAAAAGCAACCTCAAGGTCATGCTGCTAAACCCTAGGAGTCTTAACATGAAACTGCACTCACTGGCAGCAGTCCTTTCCCTGGAGCATGCAGATAGTTGTGCAGTCATGGAGACCTGGTACAAGGCTGTGGAGTGCACCCCAGCCATATTGGGTTACACCTCCTTCTACATATTCAAACCACAAACAGAAAGCAAGAAAATTAAAGGAGGTTGTGTTTCAATATTCATCAAAGATAAATACACCTCCAGATTGGTTAAACAGTGTGATGCCCTAGAGATACTTCAGGTGGAAATAACTGTTGGTAGGTGACCTGTTCAAGTCATTGCCAGCTATAGAACCCCCTTCATAAATCAGGATACCCATTCTGCTTATTTGGATCAACTTGTGTCTATCAAGATACATCCAAACATCATGGTTTTGGGATAATTTAACTACCCTAGCATTGACTGGGTGAATTACTTGTGCTCAAAGTAACCTGCCCAAATGTACCTCGACTTTGTCAACTCCAATGCCTTGCACCAGCTGGTTGACACCCCCAACATCGGTGTTTACAAATATGGGAGTCCACTGTAGTACACCCACTGTGAGTTCATTCCTGGTGAGATCTGACCACAGATCCATCTCATTTGAAGTAACTATCACACCTGACCCCCTCCCAGCAGCAACTAGACTAAAAACTTCTCCAAAGCAGACTATAACCTCTTATGGGATGGTATAAATAGCTTCACTGCAACTCTCCCCTCAGACGGACAGATGAAACCGGTAAATAAGAACCAAAAATAGTGAAGCAAAACTTCCACCAAGTTACAATACTTAAAAACCAGCCACAGGCAAGGGTATTAAAAAATCTTTTTGGCAGAGTGATACTCTCTTGCCTGTAGCTGGTTCTTAAGGACTGGAACCAGTAACTATGCTGAGCTCTACATCAATACCCTATGCAAGCACCTGTATAACTGCGTTGACTCAACAGTACCTGTTAGGACCATAGCAAGCTCTTCAAGGAAGAGCAAACCTGCCTGGTGGATAACTGCATTAACAGACTTTACAGTAAAAGTAAGAAAATGCTTTCTAAGAGTAAAAAGGAGCAAGCTCTAAACAGGAGACACTCCCTCCTCAGCTTAAATAAGCAAATAAGACTTTTTGTGAAGTCCTCCAAGGCAAACTTGGAATTCAAGTTAGCTTCCTCAAAAAAGGACAACCATAAGGTGTTCTTTAGTTACATCTATAACCTAAAAGGTAAGGCCCAGATTTGCATCAAACTGGTAGTTAATGGTAACATATATACTGAACCGACAGACATAGCTAACTTGTAAGCTGACAGGTTTGGTGAAAACTTCACTCCCCTGCCCCTGCCACAAGTACCTCATGACTTCCCTACCACCTGTCTCCTACCTTGTATCACTAAAGAGCAGGTCATAAATGATCTCTCTAAGGCCAAAATCACAGCATTAATGAGACCTGTTAACATCCCAGGATGCATCCTACATGGGCTCAAACAAGAATTAGCATCACCACTGGGTACTATTTTCAATCACAGTCTAAGCACTGGCTTTGTCCCAGCTGAATGGAAAACAGCCACCATTGTCCCCTTGCACAAAGGTGGTGTTTCTACTGACCCCAGGAACTACAGACCTATTAGCCTGACTAGCCTTATCTGCAAAGCCATAGAGAGAATCATCATAGACCTTATCAACAAAGATATAGGTAATCTCCATACCCAGTTTGGATTTGTCAAGGGGAGAGCATGCCTGTTAAACCTGATGGACTTCTTCGAGACAGTCACTAGAGCCCTGGAAGAAGGTAAATCTGTGCATACAGCCTACCTAGACCTAGTCAAGGCATTTGACACTATCCCTCCCTCAGGCATCATTGACAAACTCTCCCAGCTAGATATCAACCCTTATATCATAAGGTGGGTTGTGAACTGGCTCACTGATAGAACCCATACAGTCAAAATAGGGGAATCCACCTCCAACAGTAGACCCATAACCAGTGGTACTCTACAGGGATCGGTCCTGGGACCTCTATTGTTTGGAATCTATTTCTCTAAAGTAGAAGTTAAAACCAAGGCACTATGGATAACAAAGTTTGCTGAAGACTGGAAACTGGGTGGGGTCATAGAATCTCCAAATTATGTCAACTTCGTTCAAGAAGGTCTTATGCAAACAAATGATTGGTGCTAAAGTCATGGCCTCAAACTCAATGCAGAAAAATGTATTATCATCCCTTTTGGTAAGAGTGATGTTCCTGCAAATTACCACATCAATGTCAATACCCCAAATATGCACTCAGTGGTGAAAGATCTGGGCACTCAGATTGACAGCAACCTTGCTTTTGATCACCATGTTTCCACAGTGGTAAGAAGGGCATTCTATATGGCTCCTCTCATAAGTAAGGGCATTGCCTCGAGAAAAGGAGAAGTTATCGCCTCCCTGTACTCTTCACTCATTAGACCACTAATTGAGTGCAACACCCCTTTTGGTATGTACCTTTTGAAGCACCTGCAGTAATTGGAGAGACCCCAAAAGTTCCTCACAAGGAAAATCCAAGGTCTTCAGCAGCTGTCCTACGTGGATTGGCTGAAATCACGGTCACTTTATTCTGTTTCATACAGACTACTCAAAAGCGATCTCTGCCTTGTGTATAAGGCAATCTCTGACCCTGCTTTATTGAAAATGCTGCACATCTGGAAGTCAAATTGCACATGGATTACTCACTCTGAGGACCTAAATGTGGTATATGACATCAATAGAATCTGCTGGAGGGACAGATTTGTCTCCCAGAGGTTACCACGCCTTAGGAATAGTCTCCCACTTCACGTCAAACTGAGCACCTCATTGGCCCTCTTCAAATGCAATCTGGATGATTGGATGGTAACAATAAATTCATCCTGGGGATTCCACCTGTGTACCTGTTGGACAGGGGCAATAGGTGCTGATTGTGGTAACAAGGATAAATTTGGCTATTTGCCATTAGCCTTGTAACTTTGTATGATCCTATGATCCTATGATCTCATGAATATCTCTTCATTTTCTAAGCTAACATTTCCAGATGTTTGTTTTCTCACATGATCAAGATTCTGGTATTCTTTACTTCAAACCCTAGTGACAACAAGAGGGCATCCTTCATACAGTACTGGTCCAAAGTCATGGAAGTGTTTTTCTTTAAATGTGGCAGCTGCAATACAAACTTCCTGCAGGTAGATATTCCTACAGAAGTCTCCTAACCCAAAGTTATAGCAAATAAATGATCTTCCTGCTGCTCTTCCCCTTGTTGCAGGATGTACATCATCTGACTTCTGATCCCCACTCTCACAGGGGTCTCAGCTGTAACCTGAGCAGGTGCAGGCATACACATATAAATTGTATTGCTGATAACAGTCACAAACTCTCATAGCATTCACCTCCTGAGTCTCAACAGCTACACTTTCATAACCCACTGCTTGTGAATCTTTAACTTTGGTCTGTTTGTGGTAAAACCTCAGACAAGCCATCTGCTATCTCCTGTTCTTGTCCAGAAACCAGCTCTATTTTGTGTGTAAACCGAGCATCTTTTCTTAACAAGCACCCGACAACATTCTTCTCAAAAACAGAAAGGGAATTTCCTCAGTCCTTGTCAAATTTCCTTGGTCTGTGTAAATATTAGCTTGGCTGTCCCATGAAAACAGACTTCAAATTTAATGGAGATAAGCCAGCTTAAAATAAATAGACTTTGGTTAAGAAATACTGATATCATCCCTAGCACAACTGGTTAATGAAGTGTTCACAGTAAGCAGACTAGTATAATATACTTCATTTTCAGGTGCACATGAAACTTCAAACACTACAATTAAGTATACTAAGGTCAGTAAAATCAGACATCTTAAACTGCGAGAATCTCATTTTCTATACAAGGTAAAACTTACACAATATATAGAATACAGCGGTCAAAAAGGAAGACACTAATAAAAAAGTCAGAGGAAGAAATTCTCACAAAAAATGTCACTTTAAAAGAAAAGGAGAAAAATGTGCTTTGTGTTTCCTTTTTTTCATCTTCAGTTACTAGGAGAGGTTTCACTTCAGGAAAGAGTCTGTCTTGGTCAGCTTCACAAAACCTTCACAATATGCCACCGCAGAGCTTAAGGCTTTTATATGGTTTATATACTTCACCTTAATAATAAATATAGAGTCTAGTCCGAGCCCTGATCATTTTTTTCTGTTATGTAACTATTTTGTCCAAAATGTCTGACGTTGACTGCTTTCATTATACTGCTGTTAAGAATTGTTTGTTAGAATCCTTTAAGCTAACACCTGAAACTTATAGGAAAAAGTTTTGATGGGCATAGTCGCAAGGCAGATGAAAGTGTGTGTGAATATGTTGCTGAACTGAGCACTTATTTTCATAGGTGGGTGAGTGGATGTCAGGTGACCACTTTTGAAGGGCTGGCAGACCTTTTTATGAGGGAACAAGTGCTTAGCACTTTGCCTGAGGACATGAGGATCTGGTTAGCTGATAGGCAATGTGCTACTTCAGAGGAGTTGGGGAAGAAGGGAGAACTATACCTAGCAAGCAGGACATCCCTGCACAGAAAAGGAACCCCCAGTACTGCTCATGGGTCTAAAGGAACCCATGGTGGGCAGCCCAGACTGCCACAACAGAATCTGTCAGTAGCAGGGGAAGCCACTAGTTCAGGTATATGTCCAGGACCTAGGGTTAAATGTTTTGAATGTAACCAGTGGGGCCATGTGGCATACAGATGTTCACGGAGGCAAGGTGGTGAACGAAAGGTGAGAGAGCCAGTAAGTGGGAAAGACAAAATGCCAATATTAGGATACCATCCTGCAGATGTCCTGATAAGGAAGGATTTTTAATGAGGCAGTACTATGTGTTAATGCAGTTACATGCAGTCAGGCTTCAAGACAAGCATGTGGGTCTGGTAGCCTGGGAGAGGCCCAGACAGACCGCATACTTGCAGCCAGGACTGGTGAGGTGGTTACTTCAGGGAGGAAGCTACACTGTAGCAGTAAGACAGAAGGTGAGCCACAGCTGCTTGTGGGTATTGATGTTCCCTTGGACAAAGTGACTGCAAAGGTAAAGGTGAGTATTTATAATGAGTCTGACAGTGAGGCAGCGCTGTCAGAGGATGCCAGGCTTCCTGTAGAAGGGGAGATGGGAAGGGTTACAAAGAGAGAGTTGAGACAGGCTCAGCTCTCAGACCCTACATTGCAAGGCCTAAGGCAGGTAGCTAGTGAGGCACCTAATTCTCAAGGGAAGGGGAAGTCTGTATACTAGGACCAAGGGTTACTATATAGAGAGTGGACCCCTGAGGGAGGGCTAGAAGGTGAGAGAATACAGAAGTTGGTAGTACCTAGAGCCTACCATCTGGCACTTCTAGCCATAGCCCATGATATTCCCTTTGCAGGTCATATGGGCATAAAACATACAAAGAGAAGTATTATGCAGAACGTCTATTGGCCTGGAATTTCCAGAGATGTAAATGGGTACTACAGGACCTGTGAGCAGTGCCAAAATGTAGGCAAGGCAGGAGACAAGATGAGAGCTCCTCTGATGCCTTTGCCTGTGATTGAGGAGCCATTTATACAGCTCAGCAAGCTCCTGCCTGGTGCCCTGCAGAGTTCTACAGCAGCAAAGCGACAAAAGAGAGACTTTGGAGTGATTAAGTATAATTTTTCTGCATTTTCTAGCTGCTTTTAGCTAATTCAGCCTAAAACACCAATTTTCTAGAGTTTCTGTGATTTAAAAAGCTTGTTTCAACTACATATTGTACTTATTTTACTGCCTGCACTTTAACAAAGTCGTTTTTTGTGTTTAAATTACCTGTTTAACTGTTGTAGGCTACACACTCAAGTGTGATAGCCATTTCTGTGCATTTAAAGTGATTTTGTGATTATATCTGCTTTATTTTCTGAAGAAAAACAACCCCCGCCAAAACAATACTTGTTTTCCCACCTTTCTAAGTTAGTATAGTCCAGTTTTCAGGTTAGTTCTGAATTCAGGGCTATGTTACAAGTTTCTGTGTTTGACCATACCTTACTCGGATAAAAGGAAGTTTCTCTGTTCACTGTGAGAGATAGAGCTTTGAGCAGCTTATCTGTCCCTGGAGGAGTGGTTTCAGCCCAGAAATTAGTAGTTTATTGACCATTTTGGGCTAATTTCTTTCTCTTTCATTTCCCTGCTATAAAACCCGCATTTACGAGGTTTTTGCGCTAGCATTCAGCCTCAGCAGGCTACTGCCTGGTGCCCTGCAGATTTCTACAGCAGCACAGAGACAAAAGAGAGGCTTTGGAGTGATTAGGTATCATTTTCCTGCATTTTCTTGCTGCCTTTAGCTAATTCTGCCTAAAACACTGATTTTCTAGAGTTTCTGTGATTTAAAAAGCTTGTTTCAGCTACATATTGTACTTATTTTACTGCCTGCCCTTTAACAAAGTCATTTTTGTGTTTAAACTACCTGTTTAACTGTTGTAGGCTACACACTCAAGTGTGATAGCCATTTCTGTGCATTTAACGTGTTTGTTTGATTGTATCTGCTATATTTTTTGAAAAAAAAAACAAAAAAAATATACTTGTTTTCCCACCTTTCTAAGCTAGTATAGTCCAGTTTCAGGTTAGTGCTGAATTCAGGGCTGTGTTACAAGTTTCTGTGTTTGCCCATACCTTACTTGGATAAAAGGAAGTTTCTCTGTTCACTGTGAGAGAGAAAGCTTTGAGCAGCCTATCTGTCCCTAGAAGAGTAGTTTCAGCCCAGAAATTAGTAGTTTATTGGCCATTTGGGGCTGATTTCTATCTCTTTCATTTCCCTGCTATAAAACCCGCATTTGTGCAGTTTTGTGTGCCGGGAAGCACTGGTTAGCTAGGGTATAAATATTCCCGGTTCCACAAAGTGTACTCTTCAATTTTTCCCTTGGAACTAGACAAACTTTCAAAGTAAGCACTCAAACCATTCAGTTCTCATCCCGGCACTTGCTCAAAACTCTTAGCAAGCACTAATAAACCTTAGCACTAGAACCCCCTATACTGTAGAGAAGCACAAGGGTCTCTATTCGACCTTACCAGCCAATCAGTAAAACAGTTCACTATACCTATCCAGGCATGTCCAAAGGGCAGTTTCAGGTGTATTCTCTGGTCCATCTGGTGAATCTGGGCATTTTGAGGCAATGTTACAATTGCCTCATGTACACAGACAACCCTTTCCTCCTTCCACCAAATACTAATATATGTGAGAGATGCAATTATACAGCCAAACTGGAGGCTAAGCTCTCTAACCCAAGACTGGACCAGGCAGTCAAGAGGAGAAGGGAATTACTTGCATCAAACCACCAGTCTCACATAGACCTATGAAATCAGCACCGGCAAAAAACACACATAAATACACAAAAACATACTTGGAGGCTCTAAATAAACATCTGCAAAAGCAACAGAGACCTCCAAAGCAGACATCCAAGCAACCTCCACCCCCCCCCAACACAAACCATGAAACACATACTTTACAAAACCAGTGTGCCACGTAATCACAGCCCTTAAGGCAAAATAACATACCCAACACACTAGTAATAGGTAACTCTATAATCAGGCACACTGATGTCCCACTCACTAGGCTGAACCAGGAGAAGGTTACTGTTAGCTGCCTGTCAGGTGCTAGGATCCGCAACATAACACAAGCACTCAGGTCACTCCAGAACAAGTACAAATATGACTCTGTCATTGTCCATGTTGGTGTGAATGACCTGAGCCATACCTCCCTGGACTACATGAAAGGAGACATGGAGAAGCTTTCTGATCACATAGCTCAGGCCGGTATGACCCTGACCCTGAGTAGCATCCTGCCCTCACCAAGAAAGATACCACGGTATAGAGAAAAAATGATCAATTTCAACAACTGGCTAAGCTTCTGGTGTTATTCAAAGAGGAGCTAGTGTCTGTCAGCCTGGGATGACATGCTCAAAAATCCATGCTGCTTTGTTAGAAACGGCTTGCACCTGTCACCCTTAGGCTTTCGAATACTGGCCAAGGCTCTTGCCACCCCCATAGTGCCTTTTTTAGGCAAGGCTCAAAAGACAAACCTACCACCGTAAATAGCACAAGTAATAAAAAACTGAGGGTGATGCTACTCAATGCCAGAAGTCTAAACCTCAAAATGCATGCACTCAAGGCACTCCTCAGTATGGAGAAAATCGATATATATGCAGTAACAGAAACCTGGTTTAAGGCTCCAGAGAGCACCCCAGTACTACCAGGCTACAAGTCATTCCATACATTTTGGCCACAAAACCCGGACTGAAATACAAAAGGTGGGGGATTATCCATATTCATCAAGGATACCCACACCTCCAGGTTAGTGGCACAGCACGATGCTTCAAAGATAATCCACGTGCAACTAACAATGGGCAAAACTGCTATTCAAATTATAGCTTGCTACAGATCAACCACCATGTCCCAGGACCCCCACTCCACATTCCTGGAAACACCGGGAAACATAAAGGTCCTACCAAACACCCTGATAATGGGTGATTTCAATTACCCAAACATTAACTGGGAGAACTGCTCAAGTACAAACTCCCTTGCCCAGCATTTCCAAGAATTTATAAACTCAAACATCCTGGATCAACTGGTCAACACCCCCACCAGAGGTGACAACATATTGGACCTGGTCATCACCAACATGGGTGACTGGTGTTCCACACTGGATGTCAACCCCTCGTTGGTTAGATCTGACCATAAACTAATCACTCTGGATAGCCACATTCTGCCACTATCCCCGGTAAAAAAAAAAACACTGTAAAAAACTTTTCAAAAGCAAACTTCACGTTACTTAAGACCAAGGTGGGAAGTTTCAAAGCCCCCATGCTAAAGGATAATGCTGTCCAAGCAGCAAAACCCTTTACTAATGCACTCTATGGGCACCTACAAGAATGCATGGATCGTGCTATCCCAAACAAAACCAAGACTCACTCCTCCAAGAAAAGGAAACCAGTCTGGTGGACCCCTGCCATAAACAAGCTATACAATAGAAGTAGGAAACTAGTACAGAAAAGAAAAAAATCCCAAGAAGGGTAGATAGTAATCTCTCCTTTGACAATCATATTGCCAAAATAGTTAGGAAATTCTTCTCTGTGGCCCATCTAATTACTAAAGGGTTCGCATCTAGAAATAAAGAGGTTATAGTGCCCCTCTACTCATCACTCATTAGACCCATTATAGAGTACAATGCCCCATTTGGGATGTACCTCACAAGACACTTCCAACAGCTGGAAAGACCACAAAAGTACCTCACCAAGAGGATTATTGGCCTCAAACATATGTTCTATGCAGCCCAACTGAAAAAACTCTGGATGTACTCAGTGGCACATCGCTTACCTAGAGGTGATCTCTGCCTGACTTACAAAGCCATGTCCAACTCAGAATTGATGGACATGCTCCACCTAAAGAAATCCATGTCACTGCGAGCCATTCACTCTAGTGAGCTAAACCTCGCCACAACAATAAATAGAACATGCTGGAGGGATAGATTCCTGTCACAGAGACTCTCCATGCTTTGGAACAAAATTCCAAAATACATTAGGCAGAGCCCCTCACTAACACTCTTGAAGAAAAACCTTGATGAGTGGATGGGTAACAGAAAATACACCCCTGGGATCACTTCATTGGCTCTCCTTGACAGAGGATCAGTTAATTAATCAATGGGGTGGCGAAAGCAGACACACTCTGGTTAGGCTTATGAATGCCCTCGGGCAGATAGCCTAGTACCTACCTATGAACCTATGAACATCCATGATCAGTATCAGCAAGAAACTACATTCCCCCACAAAATCATCCAAGGCTAGCTTCAAAAGAAAAATTTCCATGGACTCCAAAGATAACCCCAAGGCATTCTTTAGCTATGTCAAGAATCTAAGTGACAATTCTCAGATCTGCTTGGAGTTAGTGTAGAATGGCACAAAACACACTGAACCGACCGATATAGCCAACATCCTGGCAGACATGTTCAGTGCAAACTTCACCCCCCTCCCACCCCCAAAAGGGCCCATAACTATACCAGAAGAATGTAGTGCCCCTAAAATCACAGAAACTCAGGTTAAAACAGCCCTCTCAAAAGCCAAGAACACAGCATCAATGGGACCTGACGGTGTCCCAGGCTGCATCCTACATGAGCTCAAAGATGCACTAACCCCTCACCTAAACACACTGTTTAAACTCAGCCTCTCCACAGGCTATGTGCCCACAGAGTGGCACACAGCAACAGTTATTCCACTCCACAAAGGTGGAGCCACAACGGACCCCAGGAACTATTGCCCTATAAGCCTGACTACCTTGGTCTGCAAAGCTATGGAGCACGTCATCATGGATCTCATTAACAGAGACATTGGGAACCTCCAAACAATGGACCCTACTCAGTTCGGCTTCATTAAGGGCAGATCATGCCTCCTAACCAGGTGGACTTCTTTGAGACAGTTACCGAGGCTATAGACAAGGGAAAGGTGGTCCACACAGCCTACCTAGACCTTGCAAAGGCCTTTGACACCATTCCCCACTCAGGTATTATAGACAAGCTCATCAGCCTGAACATAAACCCCTACATCACAAGATGGGTTGCCAGCTGGCTCACAGACAGAACACACATGGAAAGAGTTGCGGGAGCTAGGTCTGACTCTAAACCGGTTACAAGTGGTGTTCCCCAGGGCTCAGTATTAGGACCCCTCCTGTTAGGCATATACTTCTCAGAGGTACAGGCAAGCACAGGAGGGCTATGGCTGACCAAGTTCGCAGACAACTGCAAACTAAGGGCTATAATTGACTCTCCGGCTGACACAGACATCCTCCAAAAGGGTCTCACTGAGACAGATACCCGGTGTTACAACCATGGCCTCAAGCTAAATGCCAAAAAGTGCATAGTCATCCCCTTTGGAAAAAACAAAGTACCCACAAACTATCACATAGGTGGTAGCCCCCTAAATATGGAAGACGTAATAAGGCATCTGGGGACCCAAGTAGATAGTAACCTCTCCTTTGATAATCACATTGCCAAAGTGGTTAGAAAATCCTTCTACATGGCCCACGTAATCACAAAATTGTTTGCATCCAGATCGAAAGAGGTCATTGGGCCCCTCTACACATCACTCATCTGACCCATCATAGAGTACAATGCCCCATTTGGGACGTACCTTACAAGACACCTGCAATAACTGGAAAGGCCACAGAAGTACCTCACCAAGAGGATCACTGACCTCAAGCAGATGCCCTATGTAGCTCGACTGAAGAAACTCCAGCTGTACTCGGTGGCATACTGCCTACTCAGAGGTGATCTCTGTCTGACATACAAGGCCATGTTCAACCCAGAATTGATGGACATGCTCCACCTAAAGAAAACCATATCCCCTCAAGCCACATGCTCCAGGGATCTAAACCTCACCACAACAATAAATAGGACGTGCTGGAGGGATAGATTCCTGTCCCAGAGACTTCCCATGCTCTGGAACAAGATTCCAATCTACATTAGGCAGAGCTCCTCGCTAACCCTCTTCAAGAGAAACCTTGACGAGTGGATGAGAAACCGAAAGTTTACCCCAGGGATCACTTCAATGGCTCTACTGGACAGAGGCACAGGGAACTAATCTAAGGGGGTGGCGAAAGCCAACACATTTCAGCTAGGCTTATAAATGCCTTCGGGCAGATAGCCTAGTACCTACCTATGAACCTATTTCAGAGGGTAGCTATGGATATTGTGGGTCCTCTGAGTACCCCAAGTTCCACAGGGAAAAAGTATAGCCTAGTGGTAGAAGATTAAGCTACAAGATAGCCTGAGGCAGTGGCTTTGTCCTCTATTGAGGCAGGAAAGGTGGCGAATGCTTTGTTAGAGATTTTCAACAGGGTAGGTTTCCCAAAAGAAATACTGACTGACAGAGGTGCCAATTTCAGGTCAGACCTGCTGGCTTGTCTGTGGAAGTACTGTGGGGTTAAGCACCTGAAGACCACCCCCTACCATCCCCAGACTAATGGTCTTGTTGAGAGGTTAAACTCTACAATCAAGTCCATGTTACGGTCATTTCCAGACCAGTTTAAGAGGAAGTGCGACAAATATTTAACCCATCTGTTTTTTGCTTACAGACAGGTTCCCCAGGAAGCCACTGGTTTTTCACCCTTTGAGTTGCTGTATGGGCATAGGGTGAGGGGATTTCTAGATTTAAATCATGATGAGTGGGAGAGTGAGTGCGATTCTCACAAGGAGTCTGTTGTGGCATATGTCCTAAACCTCAGGAAAAGGCTCAGGGAACTCATGGGTTTGGCCCAGGAGAATCTGGCAGAAGCCCAACAACAGAAAAAGGTATGGTATGACAGGAACGCTCAAGTGAAAGAGTATGCTGTGGGACAGCAGGTAATGATTATCATTCCTGTCAGACACAATAAGCTGCAAGCAGCTTGCAAGGAACCCTACCAGGTGGTAAGAAAGGTAAGTGATGTTAACTACATGGTGGAACTGCTAGGCAGGATCACAAATTGTACCTTGTTAACATGATGAAACCTTACCATGATAGGGAGGCCCTTGTGCTGAGCATTTGCAGTGGCTTGCAGGAGTCTGAGGGAGATCTGGTGACTGATCTCCTCAGTGAGGCTCAACTGACACCTCCGTGGAAGGGGTAGCAATGTCCCAGCATCTATCTCCTACCCAGGCTCAAGAAATCCAAGCAGTGTTACAGGAGTTTGGGGACATGTTCACTGGGAAACCAGGGTGCACCTACCTGGTGCAGCACCAGGTGGATACAGGACCCCAAAGGCCTATTAGGCAGGCCCCTTATAGAGTGCCTGAGAAATTCAAGCAGACTCTGAGGGAAGAGGTACAGGAGATGTTGGAACTAGGGGTAATTCAAGAGTCCAACAGTCCCTGGGCCTCCTCAGTGGTGCTGGTGCCAAAGAAGGATGGCAGCACCAGGTTCTGTGTGGACTACAAGAAATTAAATAGTCACACAGAGTCAGATGCTTACCCCATGCCTAGGACAGATGAGGCCCTAGAGCAGCTGATTGGGGCTAAGTATCTTACAACCATTGATCTTACCAAGGGTTACTGGCAGGTGACCTTGACTCCCAGTGCTAGAGAGAAGTCAGCCTTTGTGACTCCCTTTGGCTTGTATGAGTTCACAAAGATGCCCTTTGGGATGAAAAATGCCCCAGCAACTTTCCAGAGGCTGGTAGATCATATCCTAGCAAGAGCAGGAGGGTTTGCCCTTCCTTATCTAGATGATATTGCCATCTACAGCCATTCCTGGCAAGAGTACCTTCAACATGTCAGGGAGGTGCTGGGCAGACTACAGAGAGAAGGATTGACCATTAAACCAAGCAAATGTCAGGTGGGTATGGCAGAGGTGTCCTACCTGGGACATAGAATGGGGAGTGGTAAGATCAGGTCAGAACCTGCCAAAGTAGAAGCCATTCAGGCATGGCCTGCACCTGTTACCAAAAAGCAGGTGCGGACATTCTTAGGCACAGCGGGGTATTACAGAAAGTTCGTCCCCAGTTATAGTACTATAGCTGCTTCCCTCACAGACATGACAAGGAAGAACAGGCCAGATAAGGTAATGTGGACCACAGGATGTGAGCAGATATTCCAGAAGCTTAAAGAAGATTTGGGAGGACCCCCTGTGTTAGCTATCCAGATTACAGCAAATAATTTGTTGTGCAGGTGGATGCTTCAAATCATGGGATAAAGACTGTACTTAGCCAGATTTCTTCAAAGGGAGAAGAGCACTCAGTGGTTTATCTCAGTCATAGGCTCCAACCCAAGGAAGAATACTATGCAGCTGTAGAAAAGAAATGTCTAGCCATAGTGTGGGCACTGCAGAAATGTCAGCCTTATCTGTATGGAAGAAAATTCACTGTAGTTACAGACCACAATCCCCTAACATGGTTACACAGAGCCAGCCAGCAAAATGCCAAGTTGCTAAGATGGAGCCTAGAGCTGCAAGCATATATGTTAGTGCAGCATCACAGTGAGATTAGGAATGCTAAAGCAGATGGGCTCTCAAGACAGGGAATGGGGTAAGGTATATTCAGATACACTTAACCCTCTCAAGCAACGTTTCTCACAGGTCACTTGAAAAACTAGCTTGAGTTCCCCAGGGGGGGGGGGGGTATGTAAAGGCTGCCAGCCTAGCTAGATAGGATTTTGTAGATAATTCTGTCATTTGTAAATATTAATGTAATCCACATGCTTGTTCTCTTTGTTAAATGTTGAACTTCAAAAATGTAACCACATTGCACTCTGCTGGAGGAAAGCTGATTAGTCAAGCATTGTATAATTGTTTGATCTCAAAACTCGGAGCCCAGATGCCTGGATGAAGGAATTCTTGCTATTGTTTTGAAACCAGAGTTAATTGCTAGAATTTGCATGTATAATGTCTTTTATTGCTGTAGCTTCCTGACCAGGTACAAGATCAAAAGGGCTGCTAAACTCTGAGTTTCTGTTAGCCTGGGAACCAGAGGAAAAAATGATGTAACCTGAAATGAGTCAGTAGTACTGTGCTATCAATTTAAGGGCAGAGAGACTCAGAACATTTTGCATTTGTCTTCAGAAGATCCAGCATTACCAGCATTGCTTTGCTATATATGTGAGTTTATTTTAGAACTGTGTTTGCTCTTAGATATAGATAGGAAATAGGAAGACTAGTCCATTTGTTTTCTGTACTGATGTCAGAACTATTCTACTGCATTATTTTAAGCATTTTCCTGTGATCTCTGAACTCTTGACTAGTACTGTGTAGTAAGAAGTATTGTCTTGCATTTTTATTATTTATCATTAAATATTTTTGAACTATGGCTGTTTTATGTAGAGATCATTTAAGCTCTAGAGTACATTGCATGTATATAGTGATACTGTACAAAGCCACTCCAATAGTCTTGCTGTTCAGTCACACTTTACAGTTGGATAATAATATTGCACAGTAACAACTGGACACCCTTTGATAAGGGCCTTATTAGTAGCTGATATTAGTGGTTGTTGGTGGTGATTACTAACTTATAGTCTGGCAGGAAGGGGCATAGCTGGAGAACCTGTGCCAACCTTCCCCAGGAGTGCCTGTGTGTTTGTATATAACTCATATCTCAAAGTGTGTGTGTGTGTGTGTGTGTGTGTGTGTGTGTGTGTGTGTGTGTGTGTGTGTGTGTGTGTGTGTGTGTGTGTGTGTGTGCATGTCAGCTACCTGGGCATGGACATGAAGCAATGGTTGGACAGAGAGGGTGCTGGAGGTTTTAGCTTGACTACTAGGCTGAGATCTGTCCCCTATAGCTGTGCCAGTGGGGAGTCTTACTGGAGATCTGGAGAGAAAAGGAGAAACCAGGCCCAGACTGACTGTGATCTCTGTGTGCTCTTAAGGGAAATTGTGCTTTACTGTGTGTGTATTTGTTATCCTTCCCAATGTGGATGCATCTCACTGGTAATAGTGGTGAGGATTGAGGCTCCTTGATTGCTGGGCCAGTGCATGGGCATCACAACAACAATGGATTTAGATAATGTGGCAGAAAAGACAACCTTCCTGCATATTACTTCTGCAGATATTATCTTCCTTCATCTTTTTCTGAAGAACAAATTTTCACATGCAGCAGAATGATACTCCCTTAGAAGCTGATACTTGTATATAGATGGACAATGATATGCCTCTTATTCTACCTGTCACACACACACACACACACACACACACACACACACACAAAACACACACACACACACACACACACACACACACACACACACACACACACACACACACACACACACACACACACACACACACACACACAATAGTTATCATGTTTTGGAATTAGTTTTCATAAGAAGAAGAGTCAAAGGTTTACTCATCCAAAAAAAAGTATTACATGCATTTAAAAGCATAACTACTTCAAGTCAGGACCATGCCCCCCCACAACAGAATCTTCCATGGCATAACTTAGGTTGTTTTTTATGCCCTGGGTTCATAAAACTACAGCACAGAGTGCAAACAGATTATAGCGTGTTCCAGCAAATGGGACAGATGTTTAATGGAGTTATAAGTAGGACCATTGAGTTATTAATAAACTAAATTCCAATGTGGAAAAGAAAATGTTAGCATTAGCTACTTTGGCTCCTGCCATGGAATCTAGAAGTTGCCAGTAAGAAAGCAGTTAGGGATCTCACTCATTTAGGCCATTCATGTTTTTCTACAGCTGATTTTTACAGTTTGGATGAGTTAAATTGACAAAATGAGTCTTGTGATTTTTGCATTTACTGATACTGTCTTAAGCTATCTAACAGGAATAGGGAAAATTGGGTTTCTTCCAATCTCAAGTTCTGTACTTTGTAGTTAGAGGGATGTCTGTGTTTTTCAGAGCACTAATATGAGGGGCTATACTGAGTCTCTCAGTACTCTAACTTGAAATCAGAGTTCTAGGGACTGGGAATCCTTGGTTCTTTACACTCTTTGCCAGTGGGTGGGGTGACTCAGTTAGTAGATCCTCTCTTTTCTTTAATTTCAGATTTCTTTTTTAAGATTAAGGAAAATTACGCTCTTTTAGCATTGATTATTCACTGCTTTATTTTATTTGACATGACATTTGTAGAGATGACCTTCTTAAAGAAAAGTACCTAAATGGTATATTTTTCAGTACTAAGAATATTTCTCTCGGGGGACTTCTTCTAAGATGGTATACTGGCTTAAGGTTATCATGTTATATGTACACTGAAAACAGTTATTAAGCAGAGCCTTTAACATGCTGCTTATTTATTAAAAGATTTTATACAAATCAGACTTAGTAGCCACAGTTTTAATGTATATTTATCATATTATGCACCAGCCATTTCAAGATGGTACTGACCACTTGTTTGTATTTTCCTTTCTGTAGCAAACACAGGTTGAATGTGCACGAGATTAAGAATGTTAATTCTAATGGCCTAATAAAACAAGGAAAGTAAAACATGCTGATCCCTGTTAGACCCCCATAATGTCCCCTTTTGGTCTTTGGAAAGTACCTGTAGCTAGTATCCTAAGGGCTACACATACCTTTGTTTCCACTGGGATGGGTTCCCCTCTGTTGGCTCTTGGTCTGAGTTGAGGATGGCATAGCTCACTGAGTTCTTGTAGCATGTCCCTGTCCACCATGTACCGCTCTGCTATCTCCAGTTCATGCAGCTCCTAGAAGGTTACTCTGGGCTTGAACACTCTTCTCCTTCTCTGTCTAGGCCTATTGTAAGCAGCTGCAGTATTGAATTCAGCATCTAACACATACAGGTGCAGCAGACATTCAGCAGCCCTAACATTCTCTCAGTTGAAATTCCCAAATCTGTACTTCAATGGTGCAAAGTATTGGGGAAAAATCAGAATGTAGGGTGTATGCATACTTTATAGAGCTCTGCTGTAGGTGCAAAGTATTTGAGTGGGTAACTATGATGCATTGCACCTGCCTACAATATAATTAACATTATTTGATGGCCCTATTTTAGGTTAAACAAGGATCAAAACTAATTAAATATATTTATTTTTCTATAAAACACTTTGAGCGCATGCAAACATGCTCAGGGTAGGTAAACAATGCTTACCTGTCAGTGGACAAACCCCCTGTAGAGAACATGCTCAGCCAGGCAGTGTGCAGCGCAAACACATGCACCTAAGCTGCAATGAGCTTAGAAGTCAGTAGACCCCCCCCCCCCGTGGTGTCAGCTACCTCCTCTGTAAACAGAAACATGGGTCTAAGCCTATACAAAGGGGATATGTGGGTATGATTACAACGTTCTGCTATTCAATACTCCCACCTCATTTGCATAGGTATCCGTGCTCACAATGTGGAAACTGCATGCTTCAGAGGCCAACCAAGTTAGCAATAGCAGCAATGCACCATTGTAGGGACTGCATGTACAGTCATGTAATACATTTCTGTCTCATACTAATTCATTTGTTTTTTCCAATTTTTTTATTTTTTATTTTTCTATAAAGCATGTTTCTGCACTGCATTGCACCGGTGCAAACAAGACCAGATTATTAAAAAAAATTAATTTAACTTATTTACTTTAATTTTTCCACAGCAAGAGGTTCTCCCGTTCGATTCTCGGCTGAAGCGCCTTCTGTGTGGAGTCTGCATGTCCTTCCCGTGGTCGAGTGGCATTCGAAGTACATGCGTGAATGGGCGTGCCTTCATTGAAGGTTGGATGTCGAGCTGGCACCTCGGCACCATAAAAATCTACTGCCAATCATTAGTGGACCGGAGTTCCGCTGTGGTGACCCCTAACCGGGAAATGCAGAAAGAAAAGAAGAAGATTTACTTTAATTTTTCCAACATACAAGATGATAGAGTCAGTCATATATGTATGTGGTATGACATGTCTGTGCAAATATCTGCATTTTTACAACCCCTTTTGTCTGTCTACCTTCACACAACAGCCAGCACTCTTAAGCTCTCACAATAAAAATAAAAATACATAAGGTGGAAAACATTCCATCAAAGTTAATTTACTGAAACATCAAAATGTTCCAAACACCAAAGGTGTATAAATAAATCCAAACACCACAAGAGTATATATATAGCATACCAGTTTGGATTGCTCTACCTGCCTCATTTGGATGAGATTCACCTGCTTATGAGATGATTTACATGTCACAGAAGTCTCCGTGTTGGTGCATGTATGTGTGCCACTCAGCAGCCCTTACCGAATCTAAAAATGTCCGCGGCCATGTAAACAGCATGGTGCGATGCCTACACAGACAAAAAATGTGTAGGCTTTATTAAATTCCTCCCAGAATCATTTTGGAGGTCATTAAATTACTACGGTGTGTTTTATATGCTATCCATCTCTGAACTGAAAGTTGCAGACAAAGCAAAATGGAAACAAAAAGTGAAAATTCATGTGATGTCACACAAACATAGATGGTGTTATTTTGTGGAAGTAAACAGTTCCAGAATGAAACATGAATTCACATCATGTAGCTTAAGGAATTTAAAAATCATTACTAGTTGTACTGCACAATAAAAGGATCATCCTGAGCATCAAATGACCTTTTGCTGAGGAAATGACCATTATAAATTGTGTGCAATTTGAAGGATTATGGCTTCTGAAAGTCTAGGAAATTTTTTCAAAATTATTGAAACAACTGTTGTTTACTAATAAAAATTATGTGCAAACTGAAGGTTTATAGCTTCTGAAAGTCTAGAAATTTTTTCACAATTATTGAAACAACTACTCCTCACTAATAAACTCGAATATATACTGCCAGTGTCAGTATTTAATGGAATACAACCATGTGGACATTGGAATTACAATTGTACATGCATAGTAATCCACTCACACAGTGTGTATGTGGCATTTCTTAGTATCTGAATAAGAACTTCAGAATTAGAACTTATTCAGTTACTAAGTTATGTTTCTGTTCTGCTACGCTTCTGGTTTTCCATGTGGCATTCCATGTCATTGAAACAACTCACATGTTTATTATGTCTTTTGGATAAAAGGGAAATGGCTTCACATAATTAGATGTACAACTGGCCGCATAGAAGACCACGAAACAGCACAATAAAATTTGGGCTAGAAATATAGAACATAACACAATAAAATCAAGGCAAAAATGTGCAAAGTAGAATAATTAAATCAAACAAAGAAATGTAACTACATATGTAACTACATAGTCTCAAAAGTCAGATGCTTGCCAATAAATAAGGTGGTTGTATCTTAAAAGCAAGCCAATTAGAAAGAAAGTAGTAACCAGAAAAAGCACCAAAAAGGCACCAAAAAAATGAATACAACCAAAGTCCAAAAGCAGGCTAAGAATACCAGCAAAACATCCAAAAAATATAGCACATGAAAATAATTTATTGCACGCCAAGTAAGCGCTTTCATCTGGTAACAATGACCAGACTTCATCAGACAATTACATCAGGTTGAAAAACATTATTTATACAAAGTGGTTTAAAAGCAATTAATTAATCAACCAATAAAAATGCAACAGAACAAATAATTTTATTAAATTCTATGGCTGAGTAAAGAAAGTAACAACAGCAACCAATCCCTGTGATGAATTCATACCATGAAAATAATAAAACTTTAAAACCCTTTTATAAATATCTGAGTGTAAAAAATGCATAAGTCTGTATTATTAATATTTTTATAAATGCTTTTATAAATATAAGACTAGAAATGTAAAAATAAGAATGCAAGAATAAGAAGTATAGAATATATATATATATATATATATATATATATATATATATATATATACACACACACATAATTAAAAAACAAGTTAATATAAAATAATCAGTTTATAAGTATGATATATATATTAAAATATACTTTTATTTAAACTAGCGACAGGGTACCAGATGGAATTACCTATCAAAGACCTTTAATTTTAATTTACTAAAGACTGAGATCATATCATTTAACCCTGGTGGACAGCAAGCATTTAGAAACAGCTGCCACCAGGTTTCCTTGTCTTCTAGATGTATTTTCCATGGATCACCCCTTGCCTGTCTTTTAATCTGTTGTAATACAATAAACTTGAAACTATGTTCAGGGCAACATTTTATGTGTCTGTATATGGCATTTTTCTCATTTTTTTGCTTGGTCTCGTACATGTGTTCACATATCCGTTGACAAAGTTTATGTTGCATTTTGCCGATATAAAATGCTTGGCATTGGCAACAAGTAGCTACATATATGACTCCTTGGGTGCCACAGTTGTATTTCTCCTGAATATGAATAACTTTGTCCCTAATTGTTAACTTGGTCATTTTTAAAATATATTTTCATTGTTGACACATTCCACAAGG
Source organism: Protopterus annectens (assembly GCF_019279795.1). NCBI lineage: Eukaryota > Metazoa > Chordata > Ceratodontiformes > Protopteridae > Protopterus > Protopterus annectens. The sequence continues at coordinate 777,402,063 of NC_056747.1, forward strand.
TGACATCTGGCAGTTCTTATCATTTAATTTAACATACTCCAAAAGATTTTTCAAATTTCTTCCTCGTCTAAAAACTACCTGTAGACAATTACCAAAAGTATCTATTATAGCTTGATCATGCGTAAGAATGGCCCAGTTCTTCTTTATAATATCTTGTACTTGGACACTGTCCATAGTATAAGTACATATAAAAGGGCATATTACTTTCTTAGAATGAACTACCTGAGTCTGAGTAGAATTGTATACTGTAGAATGGCCAATTACGTCCTGGTCATTTGAACAAATGGTGCCCCCGCTAGAATTTACCCTGTTAGAAAAAGAGTGACCATGGTCAAGGTCCAAAATATTGGTACTTTTTAAAATAGGTATAAAAAGGCCAGTCCTACGTTTGTGAATGACCTCCTTTTTAATAGAGTGGACCAGCCTACTCGGGTATCCCCTATATAAAAACATGTTACACATGAGATTGCATTCAAGCATAAAATCATCAAACAGTGAATTCATTTGGGCAGCTCTCACTAATTGTCCCTTAAAAATCCCTCGTTTGACATGCTTAGGATGACTACTACTAAAATGCAGCATACTGTTAGAGTAGGTAGGCTTCCTATATATGGTAGCCTTAATACCATCTGCACCTATCCTGGAAATAAGCACATCTAAATATGGAATTTCATTTTCTTGTACTGTATATGTAAAATTTAAAAAATCGGTACTATTATTAAGATCTTCCATAAATAGAGGTATATCCTCCTTTGGGCTAGTCCATACCACAAACAGATCATCCAAATATCTTAAATACATGCGAATATGTGTAAAATGTGAAGAACGAAATAAAAAATGTTTTTCCCATTGTGCCATGACAATATTGGCAAATAGGGGTCCACAAGCGGACCCCATAGCAACTCCTTCTAGTTGTTTAAAATAATGTCCTTCAAAAAACAGGAAGTTGATCTTAAGAATAATTTCCAACAATTGTGTATAGGTATTAATTAATCCTTGATCTAGACCAAACTCATCGTAGAGATAGTCTGAAAACCAATCAATACCTATAGAATGTGGAATACAACTGAAAAGATCTTTGACATCTATTGTAATAAAAACACCAGTTGTAGCAAAAGGGATCAATTCATTACATTTTTCTAAGAACTGCCAAGAGTCACGGCACAAATAAGGGATTTTTGCTACTTTGTCCTTCAAAGAGTTGTCCAGAAATTTAGCAATGTAGCTGGTCTTAGACCAGCCTGAGTCAACTATAGGAAGAAGGGGGGGGGGGGTTGACCAATCGCTTATGAATTTTGGGAACTCTGAAAATGGCAGGAATCTTAGGATCATCAGTAGCCATATAATTATATTCTTCAATATTAATTTGGTCCTGTGTAACCAAATCTAGGAGTTCGCATTCTATTCTTTTATATGCAATATTAATTTCGTTAAGGGAGGCTTCACAGTAAGTTTGACTTTATAATAGTTCAAATATCTTTTGTGAGTAATCAGCCCTATGGAATATTACAATGCCTCCCCCTTTGTCTGGACACATATACTCGAGGTCATTAAACCCTCTCAATCGCCTAAGTAAAGCCATTTCTGAATTAGTCACATTATACATTTCATTTGCAATTCCCACATAATAATGAAAATCATTTTCACATACAGTCTCAAAGGTTTTAAACAGATTATGCATATCAGGGTTGAAAGTACTTGGAATTCTACATAAGTTATTATTAAAAACATAATCATCAGGTGTATCATTTCTGTGCAAATACTTTAAATTCAGATTTCTAGTAAATAATTTCAAATCAGCAATCAATTCACCGATATCATGCTTTTTACTAATAATAAAATTAGAACCTTTGCTGAAAAAATCAGCATATTCGGTTGTAAAGTCAATACAGCTATAACTGTATATTTTAAAATCATTAGCTGTATTAAAAACAATAGATGGTTCCCTAAAAGCAAAAGTCACCTCTGTTGTCTCCTCACCTGGTGAGGAGGCCCTTGCATCTGCCCTTGCTGATTCCAACCTTGCCTTGGCGGGTAAGGATTCCACAGTTGAGTTCGCCCGTTCCTTATCCACTTGGATTTCCTTGGCCCCGGCTTGTCTAAAGGGATTTGTTCCCCTGCTAAAGGAGTTGCCTCAGCAGCAGAGGCCCCACTGATGGGGCCTTGAATCGCTTGTACAAATGGGGGAGCAGGATAGGTCCTTCCAGTTGCATATGCTGTCCTGTTCTTACAGCTAGCGATAACGGCAACAACACTGTCCACTTGCCTGTATATCACTTCATATTGAGAGTAAAATTGATCATGAAGGCCAGACCTGTGGATTTCCTGGTCAAGTTTATGTACCTCTGTTGACAGAGGGTCGAGACATTGCTGGTTGTGTTTGATCATTAAGTCCATAAGCTCGCAACCATGCTGATCCAAAAGAGCTAATAACTCTTCGTGAAAAAGAGAATGTTGTATAAGACCTGTACGAAATTTCCAGGTCAGTAAACCTTCAGGAACCTGGCGAGCTTGAATACACTCCAAAAGGTACTTGTTCTCTTGTTGTACCTTTTTGTATTCCAACAGTTTGTTTTCAAAAATAGTTAGTTGGTTATTTGGCCTCTCCAGTTGTTGTACAAATGGTGCGTTCCTCAACAACCAGGAATCCAATGTACCATTTAAACTATTTTGACCATTGTTATTGTTAACATTGTTACTGATATTAACATCTTGCACCTCCATCTCCGGGGGGACATCCAAGGAGACAGATGACATAGGAATGTTTGAATAATTACCTTGTAATCTTAAAATTTGTGGATTCACATTAAATTCACAGTCCGTAGTTGCATTACCCTCCGTAGCAGGAGCTTTCGGGATCAGTTGCTGCACTAATAAAGTAAGAGAGTGCACTGAATCTTGTAGTTTTCTAAAATCCTCGTAGGTGACGTCTGGGTTCCTCTCAGCCATAATGGAAAAACCAGTAACCAGAAAAAGCACCAAAAAGGCACCAAAAAACTAATACAGCCAAAGTCCAAAAGCTGGCTAGGAATACCAGCAAAACGTCCAAGAAATATAGCACACAAAAATAATTTACTGCACACCAAGTAAGCGCTTTCGTCTGGTAACAATGACCAGGCTTCATCAGACAATTACATCAGGTTGAAAAACATTATTTATACAAAGTGGTTTAAAAGCAATTAATTAATCAACCAATAAACATACAACAGAACAAATAATTTAATTAAATTCTATGGTTGAGTATAAAAGTAAGTAACAACAGCAACCGTTCCCTGTGATGAATTCATACCATGAAAATAATAAAACTTTAAAACCCTTTTATAAATATCTGAGTGTAAAAAATGCATAAGTCTGTATTATTAATATTTTTATAAATGTTTTTATATGTATAAGACTAGAAATGTAAAAATAAGAATGCAACAATAAGAAGTACAGAATATATATATATATATATATATATATACACACACACACACACACACACACACACACACACACACACACACACACACACACACACACATACATAATTAAAAAACAAGTTAATATATGTTGTCATAATGTTTTTAATAATAACTTATGTAGAATTCCAAGTACTTTTATTTTTATTTATTTAGTTGACATTTGTTTACCGGGAAAGTCCAACTTGGTGTGAATGCATTTTCAGCAGAGGCCCAGGGAGAAAAGCTCCATAGCCCAAAGCAAATATTACACAGAAAAAAAAGAAGCAAGCCAAAAAATTACATGAATATGAAGTCAAGCAAAGCAAAAATACATAGATGCATAACATTATACTTAGATGTGATGATTACAAAAGTAGATACAATGACAATAAGATACATCATGGGTATCATCATGTTAACAATAATGGATCAAGAACATTTTAAATGCAATTGGTAATATATCTCCCATTAGAATTCTTCTGAAATACTTTGTTTTGAGGATGGGTCAGGAGAGATAATTACAGAGGTGAATGAGAAAGAAGAAAGAGAGAGATAGGGGAGAATAGTAGTAAGGCAATTACTGGGGAGGTGGGAGAGGAGTAGGGAAAAAGGAAGAGGAGGAATGAGGTAGAAGGCAAGATAATATAGATTAATAGCTGTAGAAAGAGTTAGGTATAAGATTAAATAGTTAAGGGTTAGGAGAGAGGGCAATACTAAGGTAGTTAGTAGAAGGGGGGGATGGGTCAGTAGAGGGAGAAAACAGTAATGATAGAGTAAAAAATATGGAAGTAGCAGCGGGTTGGCCAGGGCTAGAGCAAGGGCAGAGCCAGTTGTTAAATAAGTGGCACTTGAGTATTTTTGTGAAGTAGCAGTGGGTTATCCAGGACTAGAACATGGGGAGAGCCAGTTGTTAAATAAGTGGCTCTTTAGTATGTTTTTTTAAAGTGTGCGTATAGTTTGGATAGTTTGAGGGAGCGTGTTCTAGATTTTGGCTATATGAAATGAATAAAGAGATTCTCAAGCACTATTACTAGATTTGGATATTTGTACAAGAGATTTATTTGAGGAACATAAAACATGATTATTGGAATAGGGTCATAGTAGGTTTTGTAGAGAAGGTTTTTTTTCAGGTTGGAATAGTAGTATATGGGCCATTGTGAACTGGGTACAAAATAAGTAATGGGGAAGTTCTAACCAGTTAAGTTGTTTTAGAGCTAAGCAGTGGTGTGATCTGTAAGGAGAATTTGTGGCAAATTTGGCAATTTTGTTGTAACAGGCTTTTAGTTTTCCTAGGTCAGATTTCTTTAGATTGGTAAAAATGGGGGAGGCATATAGGAGAGTAGCGAGTAGGTGGGTTCTAGCAATTGCTTGCTTTTTAGTGTTGGTTAGAAATCGTTTGCTTCTATATGGAGTCCCAAGTTATATATGAACCTTCTTTATAGATTGAGATATATGAATATCAAATTTCATATTATTGTCAATTACCATACCTAGGAGTTTTGTTTGGGGTACTGTAGTTATTATGGTTTTATTAGAAAAAGTGATATAAAAAGAAGAAGGTGGAGCAATGTTTATAGTGGGTTGGAAGAGCATAAGTTTGGTTTTGTTAGGATTAAGAATTAGTTGTGAGTTAGAGAACCATGACTCCACAGCATTGAAGGACTGTTGTGTGATATCATTTAGTTGTTGTAGGGTAGGAGCAATGCAGATAAGAGTGGAATGATCTGCATATTTGACAGCAAGGCAAGGTGGTGGTTAGCAATCTGAGGATTATCTGTAAAATTACTGAAGAGAAGGGGAACTAGAATAAAGCTCTGTGGGAACTCCAGAGCAACAGGCAGTAGAGAAGAGAGGTATTGTTGCCATTTAATGGCTTGTTGTTGGCCAGTTAGGTAGCTTTGGAACCAAACAAGAGAAAAGTGACTGAGCTTTAGGGAGTGTATTTAGAAGTTTCTGGTGGATACAGTGTCAAAAGCTTTAGACAGACATAGGAAGATGAATGAAACTAGTTTACCTTGGTTCCTGTATTGGTTGATGGTAATAATAAAGCTTAGGTGGGCAGTAGTGGTGCTATGGTTTGGATGAAATCCATGCTGTGAGTCTGCTAGTAGATTGTTAGCTAAGAGATAGTGCAGAAGTTGTGTGTGAATGCGTTTTTCTAATATTTTGGATAGTGGGAATAAAATAGCTATAAGCCTATAATTGTAGAGTTCAGTTAAGTTACCTCCTTTGTGTAGTGGGATTATGTACAAAATTTTCCAAATGGGTGGAACATGATGTTTTGAATAAAATGGTTGATGAGAATAGAGATAGGGTAGGAGATGTTGTCAGCCACTAGCTGAAGATATTTTATTGGTAATTTGTCAGCTGCTATGGTGGTAGGTTTAAGTTTTCTAAACAGTTTTTTATGGTATTAGTCAGAACAGGGTTAAAGGAGAAGGTAACATCATCCTCATTTTGTGGCAGAGGGATGGCTACAGGCATAGAGCTGTTGTTATTTAAAATTGATAGTATGGTTTCAGTGAAGTATTTTTTAAATTGAGTTACAGTGCTATCTGTATTATTTGTGGAAGATGGAGTTGGTGTCAGTAGTTGACCTGGATTGAGTAGTTATTTGATTGCTGACCAGAAATTTTGTGGGTTGTTCTGACTTTTTTTTTTTTGGCTAAATTTCTAAGATGTTGGTAAGATTCATGGTTGGTCTGAGATTTATTTATATGCCACTGATCCCAGGCTTTATCTCTGAGTTTAAGTAGTACTTTTATATCCTTAGTTAGCCATGGGGCATAATTTAACTTTGTTCTTATAGTTCTTGGAGCTAGTTTGTTTAGCATTTTTAAGAAAGTGAAGTTAAAATAGTCAACGGTAGAATCTAGGAGTAAAGTCTTTAGAGGAAACCAGTTACAGAGTCGGAGGGTGGAGATAAAGGTTTGAGCACTGAAATTTTTTATTGTTATGGACTTGTCAATATATACTATTTTTGAGGGGGTTTATACATTGCCTAAATAGATAGGTTGGGAGGTGATCACTGATGCTGTCAAGGAGACAGCCAGATTGTTGAGCATGGGAGAGCTTGTTACTTAAAATCCAGTGAAGGGTAGTCAGCCTTTTGGAGGTTTCATCTACTCTGGTTGTAGTTTGTATAAATCGGGTGAAGATGTGCAGGTTGATTAAATTAGTAGGGTTTTCTGAATTGCAGGTGAAACAGTCATTGTTAAAGTCATGCGTGTATATTTATTGTGTTTGTTGGTGAATAAAGAGGTTTAAGGTCAAGAGATCGTTGTCATCCTTCAGAAGTGCTCATTTTTGGGTTTTACAAGTGGTGATACTATTTCGAGCACTTTATATCTCTTATTTTTTTGTTTTGCATTGTTAAAGTCACCCATTATAATTGTTTCATAAAATAGAGTTAACGATGCCCAGTGGAGAATGTTTTTAATTGTGGTGATGTTATTTCCTGGAGGAATATATGTACCTATAATGACTAAATATTTAAGTTGATTTTGAGTTTGGTAAATAGTATCTCAGCATTATTGAATACTGGGATATCTTGATCTAAACATTGTAGGATGAGGTTATTTTTAAATATAATAGCTTATCCCCCTCCCCGTTTGTTTGTTCTATCTAGTTGGAAATAAGTTTAGATACATTGAGGTTGGGTGAGAATTGGGGGTAGGGAATCTAACACTAGGTAAGACTGCAATCCAAATTTTAGCTTGCTACAGATCCCTCACCATGCCCCAAGATTCTCACTACACCTTTCTAAACATACTGGAAAATATTAAGATACAACCAAACACCCTAATACTGGGTAATTTCAACTATCCTGCCATTAACTGCTAAAACTACTCGTGTACCAACACCTTTGCCCAATGGTTCGTAGAATTTATAAATTTCAATGCCCTGGATCAACTAATCCGTAGTCCCACCAGGGGCTCCATTATCCTGGGCCTGGTCACTACCAACATGGGAAATGGATGCTCCATGCCAGTGGTCACCACCTCATTGGTTAGGTCTGATCATAAACTAATCACCTTTGACATCCACATCCCACCCCCCACCCCCCAGTAAGGAGACATCCGTAAAAAACTTCTCCAAGGCCAACGTCATGTTACTCAAGTCAGAAGTGACCAACTTCATGACACCCATGTAGACGGGAACTAAAAGTTTGACTGCTGAATCCTACACTAAAGCACTGTACAAGCACATCCAGTCATGCATGAATCGTGCCATCCCAAATAGAACCAAGATGCTCTCCTCCAAAAAAAAGAAGCCAATCTGGTGGTCCCCTGTCATAAACAAACTATACAACAGAAGGAAGAAGCTGTTGCAGAAAAGAGGAAAATCCCAGGATGCAAAAAACTCCCTTACCAGTCTCAGTAAGAAGCTGAGATCCCTCATAAAATCCTCCAAAACTAGTTACGAAAATAAAATTGCCAAAGATTGCAAAGACAACCACGAGGCGTTCTATAGCTATGTCAAGAATCTAAATGGCAATGGTCAGATCTGTTCTGAGCTGCAACAGAATGGCATTAAATATACTGATCCCAAGGACATTGCCAACATCCTGGCAGATCAATTCAGTGCCAACTTCACTCCCCTCTCACCCCCTAAAGGGCCCATCTCAATAGGGAAAGATTGCCAAATTCTGGTAATCATTGCCACACAGGTAAAAAACGCAGTCTCAAAAGCTAAGAATACAGCATCCATGGGACCAGACAACATCCTGGGCTGTGTACTACATGAACTACAAAATGAACTGGCACCTCACCTAAGTGTCATGTTTAATCATAGCCTCACCTCACGCTTCATGCCCACTGAGTGGCGCACAGCTACAGTTATCCCACTCCACAAAGGGGGGATCCACCTTGGATCCTGGGAACTACAGTCCCATTAGTCTGACGAGCCTGATCTGCAAGGCCATGGAACATATTGTCATGGAACTTATAAACAACGGCATTGGCAACCTTCAAACACTGGACCCCACCCAGTTTGGGTTCGTGAAGGGCCAATCGTGTCTCCTGAACCTGATTGACTTTTTTGAATCAGTCTCCAGAGCCATAGATGAGGGTAAGGCAGTCCACATAGCCTATCTGGACCTCACCAAAGCCTTTAACACAATCCTCCACTCTGGAATCATAGATAAACGCACTAAGCTGGGCATAAATCCCTACATCACTCAATGGGTTGCCAACTGGCTTACTGACAGAACCCAGACTGTAAAAGTAGCTGACTCGAAATCCAGCTCCAGACAAGTGACAAGTGGAGTACCTCAGGGTTCAGTCCTGGGGCCGCTCTTGTTTGGCATCTACTTCTCTGAAGTACAGGCCAACACTAAGGGACTCTGGCTAACAAAGTTCACAGATGACTGCAAACTGGGAGTCATTACTGAATCCCCAAATGATGTGGATATTCTACAAAAGGACCTTAAAGAAACAGATGCTTGGTGCCAGAGCCATGGGCTCAAGCTCAGTGCCAAGAAGTGTATAGTTATCCCCTTTGGGAAAAGCCATGTACCCATGAATTAGCACATAGGTGGCAGTACACTAAACACCAAAAGTGTGATAAGAGACTTAGGAACACAGGTGGACAGTTGTCTCACCTTCGATAACCACATCACCACAACAGTCAGGAAATCCTTCTATGTGGCACACCTCATCACTAAGGGCTTTTCATCCAGAAAAAAGGAGGTCATTGTCCCACTGTACTCATCCCTCATTAGACCCATCATAGAGTACAATGCCCCATTTGGTATGTACCTCACAAGACATCTGCAGCAACTGCAAAGGCCACAAAACACCTCACTAAAAGAATTACAGGCCTAAAGCAGATGCCCTATGCTGACCGACTAAAAAAAACTCCAGCTATACTCTGTCACATATTGTCTACTCAGGGGCAATCTCTGCTTAACATACAAGGCCATGTCAAACCCAGAGCTGTTGGACATGCTATACATAAAGAAATCCCAAACCATCAGAGCCACACGCGCCAGGGACTTAAACCTTGTCATCACAATTAACAAAACATGCTAGAGGGGATAGGTTCCTGACCCAGAGACTCCCCACACTCTGGAACAGACTGCCCATACATGTCAAGCAGAGCTCCTCCTTGGCCATCTTCAAAAGGAACCTTGACGACTGGATGGGAGATAGGAAATTTACTCCGGGGATCACGTCAGTTGCCCTGCTAGACAGGGTTCCAGGGAAGTAAATATTGTGAGAAGAAATAGCCAGGGAATTGCCATGGTTAGGCTTGTATAGGTCCTAGGGCTGATAGCCTAGTACTGACCTATGAACCTATGAATAGTGTCCCTGCTAGTGTGCATGCCACTACCTATTTTAAGTACAATACAGAAAAAAACAGTAGTACATTAACAGCAAAATCACTGCAGGGAAAATGACCTACGTCTAAGTTTTTGAATGCACTGTCCATTTGTATTTTCCTTTACACAGTGTCCCGTTCACACAGATTTAAGGAGATTACAACATGTTTAAAGCCCGGTGAATCCACTTAGGTGTCAGCCACCCAGCATGTTGGTGGGGGGGGGGGGGGCTTAAACAGAAAATCCCACTCTAAGCCATAGTATGATGGCTGTTTGCCTGGGCCTGTTCCATTTGAAAGTGCATGACAGACAGAACACTGTGGAAAATGTACTTGAGGGACTGGAGGACCCCTGTGTTTAGGACTCTCCTGGAAATGGAGGTCTACCCAGTGTGGGTCACACCTGATGCAGCCTTGGTGTGGGACACAACAAGAATGGGAACATCGAGAATCTGATCATTCAGGAATCCTGAAATCAACAATACACAGTGTGAAAAAATAGTCTATTTAAAAAAAAAGTGTGTTGATACCAGTCAGAATTTGCCATTCATTTGATCTATGAATTAGACTTGTACCATTACAGACCTGTTTGTGTGGTATCCTGTCTAAATGGATATATCCGAACCTTGTAACGATGGAAATACTAGTTGTACTAGTTAATATGTTGGAAAAATGTTGTGAATCCACCCATTTACAAAGATATGTTATATGGGTTAGAGACTAGTCACAGTTGTGTGATCATTTTTATTGAAAATGAGTGCACACAAAGGACGAAATATCAGTAGTGGTTAAAACATTAAGTATAGATGTATATTCCAAACTGTTCCGCTACATCTCAAGTGTAGCTTCCCTGAAACTACAACCAGATGAAACATACAAGCTAGTGTCAAGTTAACAAAACATAAATAAAAAGTATTTTTCTGCAGGTTCAGGCCTCCCATGTATCACCATGTGTGATGGGCTTTGTCCCTAATAAAATTCCTTTACATACAGGCACACACACACACACACACACACACACACACACACATATATATAAAATTATATTTTATATAAATATATATATATATATATATATATATATATATATATATATATATATGCATATATATATATATATATATATATATATATATATATATATATATATATATATATATATATATATATATATATATATATATATATATATATATATATATATATATATATATATATATATATATATATATATATATATATATATATATATATATATTTAAACTCTGATGTTGCACAGTTGCAGAGGAAAGAGAAAAGCCCACACAGTGTGAATCATTGCTGGCACACAAATTCAAACCCACTGGCAGTGGCTGCACGTATAAATATGATTGAAGAGCTTGATAAATAAGAAATTCAACTTTTAATCCAAAGCAGTAGATTAACACTCCCATATCTGGCATTTACTACTCAGCAGTGATCTCAACATGTAATCTATACTGTGGTTCACTCCACAACTCCTAACACATATGAAACATATTAAAAGCAAATATGAAAAACCATCATTTCTCAGACTAAAGTCCCCATATCTTTGGCTCTCTGCAAATTATGCACATCTTCTGTAGCTCATACAGAACATGGCTGCCAGAATGCTGATGTGCACACCTAGAGGAGACTTTTTTTTCACTGTATTCCACTTTCTTTTTGGGCTACCAGTCAAATACAAGATCACCTACAATATAAAATAATGAAAATTCTTATTGTGGACATATATTTTTCTGTTTAGTTATAAATTATTCAGACTCACTATTGCCTTTTTATTGTTTAGATATGTTCTTGAGCTTACTTCCTTGTTTACTTTGCCCCTATAAACGACTGATATGTATTCTACTTCTAAGATGTAAATTAATGGGATTCCTATTATAAGTCCAGGACCCATAACTGCATTACAAAAAAAAAACTAAATGATGGCAACAAATGTTGATAATCGCTATTCTTATTTAATATTTATTTGCAATGGCAAGTCGCTCTGCTCCTACCTCCAATACAGCTACTGATATATGGTACTAACTCTGTGATCGTCATACCTGAAGAAGAAGGGACTACTTTGAGACATGGGTATCTCACACTTAGCATATGTGAATCCCCACTTTTGAACAATCAGTCTTGTACTTATGAGTCTCAGAATTTACTGGATTATGTATTTCACCATAATTCTGTAAATAATAGCTCATTAAAACCATGTTTACAATCCCTCCGAGTCCTTTCATAACTCTGCTTATGATTATATATTAAACCACTACAACATGTAACTATGTCACCTAATGAGCCTTGTGCCCCAGATCATGGCTGAAATAGATGTGTGTATCAGTTTGGTAAGTCAATTAGATAGTAAACAAATGCTTCTATACAATGTCCTGCACGATTGCATACCTAACCTAAAAGACCTTTTCCAACTCCATCATCCAAACAGAAATACCTTTTCATCTTGGAAAGGGCTGGTAGAGCCTCTTAGGTCTTCTATGGGATTGCGATACTTTACTGTCTTTGAGAGTCCTATAGGACTATCTAACCTGTTGGTCTAGGGATAATTTCTCCACTGCGAACTTCACGAAGAAGCTTAAGATCTTTCAATTATGAAACAATTCAATGAAGACCAATATTAGCCCTAGGATTCAGAGAATTTCTTTATGCCCATGTTAATTGCCTACTATGATTTGGTCAATTAGCATAATGGAAACCAATTCCATTTCAGAGGCATGATGTAGCCACAGTGAGAAAGGCCTCATTAACAGCCCATCACAATGTCTCTGAATCAAACACTGTGCTCTCAAGCTTGACCATTGCATTAACAAAGACATTTCCTTACACATAGACACAGACACACACACACACACACACACACACACACACACACACACACACACACACACACACACACACACGCACACATTCAGACATCACCACACATACATATCCCAGTCTTCTTGTCCACAACAAGTCTCCTCATACAAGTCTCACACTCACAGAAACACTTGCACATACATCCGCACAAGTGTGCCAACAAACATTTACACATCCAGACTTGTGATGCCCTATCTAGCATTCTGCGATCACTTAGGTAGAGACATAATACATACACATTCATTCTTGGCATCCTTTAGCTTTAGACACACACACACACACACACACACACACACACACACACACACACACACACACACACACACACACACACAATCACACACACGCACAGGAAATACATTCATTCATGATTCATACAGCCTCATTCGTGTCCCTACAGACATGTATATGCACATTCACACAAATGCACATACACCCTACACCAACGGCTTCACTGCACTTACCTGTACCACAAGTGGTCTCATACAGAAACATTTTACTTGGCTGTGCAATTCTCTGAAATGGTCAGCAAAGCAAATCAAGTAAGCAGATTCACTTGTAAAACTACTCTTCATGCTGAGACCCCTGTAAGTTGAATCAGAAAAGCTTAGCAAGATGCAGAAACCTTCTATGATAAGGCTTCTGCATCTCACTAGGGAGAATCCTTCTGAGATAAGGCTACATATCACTAGGCCTTTCTGAAACCCAATGTAGATATCTGTTTTATTCCCTGACAATTTAAAACATATTTCTAATACAAGGGTTCCTATCAGATAGTCAAACTTCTGCAAGTTCGAACCTCTTATGGTCGAGACCATAGGTTTGAATTTGCAGAAGTTCGAGCGTTTCAACTGAAATCTCCTTAAGGGGAGCTTTCCATTTTGTTCAATGCGGTGTGATCTCGGAGTTGGTATATTTCAGTAGTGGGGGGTGTGGGGGCACAGCCCCCATGTGGGGGGTGCAGGGGGCTTGCCCCCTTGCTTACAACAGTTTATTTTGTTTTCTTTTCTTCTTTTTGTTTTTTTATCCATAGTCAAAGTTTTTTAACTTCGAACAGGATGGTTCGAACATTCTGTGTTCGAAGTTATTAAAGTTTGACTATGTGATATAGACCCCTAATACAACTATTTCTTTTAAATATAAATTTAGCACACCACTTTGAGCAAAAAGGTGCCTTGCAAATAAAATTCTGATTAAAAGTAGGGCCATCAAATAATACATTGCAATTTATGAAGAAAATGGCAAAATACCTACATTACCAGGTAAGATATAAAATGAGTTATGTAGGGTCACAGGAGGTTACTAGGCTAATGGCCTGTGGGCTCTTACAGGCCTAGCCAAGAGTTTATCATCAAAAAAGAAACCTCAGTCAGCACATGTCACCCCTGTCAATGAGGGACACAGGTGGAACTCCTGGGGCAAATTTGTGGTTTCCCATCCACTCATCAAGGTTGCACATGAAGAGGGTCAGTGACGTTAAAACTGACAGTTTTCAATGTCTTCTTAACCAGAATGTGCAATATTCAATTCTTTAAAATACACTTTGAATACAGTTACTGCATTCTTTTTCAAATTTAGTATATTTATTTATTTGTTTATTTTCTAAGTTTGCTATGCAAACATCACCTTTTAGTCATGGTGTGAAAACTCAAATAATTGTTGTTATTAGGTATGCTCACACAAATATGTTGCAATTCTGGAGCAAAAGTACATAAAACCATCAGCAATAAGCATGGACTTCAATTGACTAATGCTGCTTTGTAACATTGTCATTCTATATATATATATATATATATATATATATATATATATATATATATATTTGTGTGTGTGTAAGTAAACTTTTGTGATGGAAATGTTCTGAACTGGAACTGAAAAAATGTTCAAACAGTAAATTTTAAAATGTGCTCTAACTTAAGTCTAACAAGTGTGCTATATTATACAAGGAATATAATTTAATAAAGTCAGGAAGGTGTATCAAAGAACGCATGCATGTTTCTTGTTTTGTGTGCAAGGCGCCTATGATTTGAAAACAGCCCAAAGGTAATCTTTATCCACCACTGGCCAGATGCATTTTCTTTGGATGTGGTTTGGGTTTCAATGCTGTTTCAATGAATGTGAGTTTCAAGGGCAGAGACATTTTAATGCCAAGTCTATTTTCATTGTGAGACAGTGTTGCTTTGTTTAGCAGATATCTTAGTGTTTGTGTGCACTGTGCTATAAAATGTAAAAATAAAATCCAAATAATCATTGTAGAAGTAAAGCAGTATGCGCACATTAGTGTTTATGGTAAATGGAGCGAAATAGCCAGGTAATGGGACACTGGAATGGCTGCAGGGGGACTCTGGTGCCATATTTTGGTTGTCTGTTCTTCAGTTTGCATTTAAAGTTGGTATCCCACAATTATATTGGAGTTGGAGGGATTACTTAATTATGTATGCACATTTTATGTTAATCAGTGTGCAGATTTTTCATGGGCCTTGTCCAGATTTTTGATGTTTCCAAGTTGAGTGGTATGCTGTAAACTGTGCCGAAAACTCACATCTGCACATAGATGGTTAGAATTTAATGGGATAACAGGGCAAACATATATACCAAGTGGAAGTGGACAATGACCTGGTGGAGTGACCAAGTCCAAGAGACCCAAAGGACAAAGGAAATATGTTTACAGGTGAGAAAGAAAGCACAAAAAGTCTCTGTTTTGGGAAAGGGAACAACTGAAAAATTAAGCAGAGGATATGAGAAATGACAGGCAAACTGGAAAGAGAAAAAGAATGGAAAAAAGCTGAGAGATACACCTGCATTTTACCATCTCTGCTCTACCCCTCAGCAGTGACATGTCTTCTAGTTTATAGCAGGAACTGCACCTTAAGTAGACATTAGCTTGGTCATTGTGTCAAAACTTTGTTTTTAACAAAATAAAGTCACATGTTGCAACTGTGTAGCTTGAAGTAAAGAAAATGCCACACAAACCTGCCTATCAAATTGTATCATTGGTGCTATCTTTGTTTTATAATGCCTTGTCTTTGCAGCTGGTATTCAAGAGGTTAAATGATGTCAGCCACATCACCTGCTCAGTGTGACTTTCTGAAGGTCAGTAACCTGAGACAATCAGCAAGCAGCTGCCACCAGCACTGAGCCCAACCCTGGCCGACTATAACCAGTGCTATGAGTTAGTGCCATGTCACATCCTGCTTGACTTCTGGCTGACAGGAAAATGCAGCTGAGGCTCCACTGTAATTTCCTGCATAGATCTAGCTCCCCCCCAAGCCTGAAGTCTTGAGTCTACAGATGGAGCTGCTGGAAACATGTCATTCAAGACTGATACAGAAAAGTAAAGAGAAACGGAAGTGTAATACAAAATGTATATGTTAAAATGCAGGCTTTGTTAAGAGATTTACATTTTTTTCCTGTACACAATGAAACCATTATGTCTGCTAAATCCATATAGGGATATAATACAGTTTTGTGACTTAATCTAAAATATAATTATATTATAATGCATAGAGAACTTACTGTAAAATCTAATTGGTGAATTTTGTCACAATACCTAGGGATATATGACATCTGTTAAGTTGCTGAAGTTGCAAAAGCAACGGCCAGATTCTAAAGGATTTCTGCATGATAAGTACAGTACCAGTATTGACAGAACCCACATTCTGAGTCATTGTTATTAATCAACTTTGTTTGTTGTGGCATGACAGAAAATATTAGTTTGGAATTTTTACTGTATCAGATATCAGGCACAGAATGAGAAAGCTGATTTGTGCTTTATTCACTGGTAGATGTATCTCATTTAGAAAGTTATTTGTGATATTTATATTAAAAACTTACTTTATGAAGAAAATATAGGTCAGCTAAATCTTTTACTTTACTGTTACTTGATATGGCTTCCACTATGAGATCCACCAAATGAAACCTGGAGTTCTATTTAACCAAATATTTTTAACTGTGATCATATACGCCTGTTGTTGTGAGTAACTATTGGGATTTCTTTTTTTGTAATCCTCACTTTGCACAATTATGCCTAGCTCTGTGGCACAGAGAAACACAGCACTTACTGCAAACCAGGTGACCAGGGTTTGACAGCAGCCCTGACAATGAAGGAGAGAAGCAGTGTGAGAGAAGACTGAAGGTGAGTGTCCCACTTGCCTCTCCTGCAGGATGGGGTGAGTAGTGACTACTTTGAGAACAAATGAGGAAGTGTGACCTCTTAAGTGGAGATAGGAGGACAGGCAGTGAAGCTGCTTGCTGGCAATGCGGCATGAGGACGTGAGGGACAGCCTATTTCATATCCCTAGTTTTGCTTCACAAGTCAGGTGTTCTCAGGGACTGTAGAGCTAAAAGGAAAACATCTCAAACCACCCATAATGGCTGTCTAAATGATCTCCCTTCCTGGCTGACCCTCACTTCAGTGATGGAGAATGAATAGGCCGATTGGCTGCTAGGGGCTGATGGTCAACAGGTAGACGAGACTAAGACTGATTAAAAAAAGGCTTTGAATAGTTCTGAACTTCTTCTTTCCATTCTTTGGGTTGTATATGCCTTCAGGATGATGTACACTGTATATCACATGCTGGGCAAGAAGCCTGCACCCAGCTAATGTATTTTTTTCTATTGCTCACTCAGTGTGAAGCATGATCTTCACTTTTAATTGAACAAAAGTTTCTAAATTTGATGGTTCTAATGCCAAAGCCTTACAAGTATTGTTTTGATCATACCAATGACCACATGACCTGCTCTTAAACTGCATTTATTGCCCAGGAAAGGAGTATGGCAAGACGTATCACCACACGTGTCAGAGTTTCATACAGACCACCTGCAAGGGACACAGAAAGAGAGCAATAGAGAGAAGGCTGAGGTGTGTATCGTTTCCCTGAATATGGTGACTTTAGGAAGTGATTAATACAAGGACTGACAGGAGGGTCCATTGCATGACCCCAGATCACTGTCACGCACACAGAACAGCACAATGCAGTCAGAGATAAGATATATGCTAACACTTCCTCATGCAAAGCCTGTCCACAAGAAGGCCTTATGTTCTACATGACTTCTGAGTGCCCCTTCAATAAGCAAGGGGTCAAGTTTATATCTGTTACTGGCCAGCAATAAAAGCAGCACAAGATCTGCATTTTGTTAACCACTTTGGAATGCATTGTGGTGAATCTTCACTGTCTCACTCACTTTTGCACATCCTGACCATGACTACACTGGTTACCTGGAATAGTTACTTCAGTCCCCTGCTATAGGCCGAATTATAACAATCACAATCAGGAAGCCTTCTTTGCAGGTCTCTTCAAGGGCATGCATTAATTACTGTTTAAGGTCAAGTAGACTAAAATAGTTCTTCCTATATCAAATAGACACAAGGAGACCCCCACAAGGATGACCCACACATTAGATATGTGCATGCTGTTTGATATCTTTTGGAAACTTTGTGAGTTTGAGAAGATATACTTATGAAAAATAAACTAACATCAGCTCCAAGTTCCATTCAAACATCTCACAACCAAATGATGCCCGAGCCACATACTCCCCTTACTGCTAGTGCCCCTTTCTGTAGTTGGTGCTTATCTACTGCCCAATCATCACCTCATGTGTCAGGTGACCAGAAGATATGTCTTCCTTTCCCTCCATGTCCTGACAAGGGGACTCTGAGGATCCACGGGTAAGACTAAGGAGACTCCTTGCAAGAGCTGTGCTATAGGACCCATTTTTTAAACAGACACTTATAATTCTAATATTTGCTGGCCTGCGACTGAACTGCCTTCTCCTCAGAAATGTACCATCAACTGACTAGGATGAGTGAGAAACCTTGTGCCATTCTCCACACCTGTGCAGCACTCCCTGAAGGATGTAATCTTTCTAGCTTAGAGGCTTTTGGATTTGGTTCCCTATGTACCCAATAAGGCAGACGTCCTCTACAAGTCCCTTTCAGAGTGTTATAACAGCCTGACAAAACATCCTAGTTTAGACTCCCGTATAAATTAATTCCAGCAGAAGTCAAACAGACCACAATACTTTTCCACCTTGCTGACAGGAAAAATAATAGTTTAAGGCTTTGGACACAGTGTGATGGGTAAGATGATTTTCTCTTTTGCAATCCTGGGAATCAGGTTCCTTAATTATTTACCACTCCTGTCCAGAATCTCATATCAGGAAAGACATGGAAAATACCCTTAACATAGCTCCTGTAGTGCATTTTCACTTAACCACTTGAACTTTTGACTATGTCAATATTAAGGAAAGGACACCAGGCACAGTTATATGCCTGCAAACAAAGTTTTGGTTTTGGATTAGGTTCTCTTCTTATAAGGATGTGTTCAGCTATGCCATGCTGGAAGCACGCAGCTCGAGGCATGCTCTATGTGGTCTGGCCTACTAGGATTTTGCTGATGACCTCCAAAAAATGAAACAGTCAGTGATCATCACTGAAGGTCTCTACGACTTTCCACTGGCTTCTTTCTCTTCTTCTTCATTTAAGCTCTCTGTCCCAGTTCTTTATAAAGAAGAAGACCCTCTAGAAAGATGAGGAACCCTGACCATCTTACAGTTTTGCTTCTTCCCAGTTGAGCTGCATAAGTGTCTAAGGAGAATACATTGCTGACTCAGCATTTACTGCCCTGCCTGTCTTCTTGTAGGACTGTCTGTGAAAAGCCTATTCTTCAAATTTGCTTAAACTTGGAGAGACAGTCCTATTAAGTGATGCATTCTAGAGATACTCATGAATATCTGCATCTTAGAACTATTAGGCTTTCACCATATGAATATCTACGAAGGGATCATGTAGTCTCTGCAGAGCTCATGGAACAAGCACAGACTCTGTTCAGCAAAGAAGTAATAGAATCTGTTCCTCTTTTTAATAAATGTGAAGGGCTCTAGTCCCAAAGTTTCCTTGATCTGAAATGGAGAGGATACGTCTGTCAGTCACCGACCTCAGTGACTTTAACAAGTACATTTCACATGTGAAATTCTGGATGCTGACAATCCAGCATGTCATGCACTGCTGACATTGGGTACCTGGATGATGCTACAGGGCATGATGAAAGTATTCTACCCCACTTATGTCTAGCTTTTTTCTAGTTTTTCACAAGAGGTTCTTTTTCTTAAGTTCTCTCCGTGAAATAGAATTGTTTTCAGTACAAGGTGATACTGTTTGGGTTTTCTTCTGTAGCAATGGTATCTGCCACAGTGCTAGCTACTGTGACACAGTCATGCAGGAGAAGGAGTTTTATGTGCAACCCCCGCATAGATATCTGTCTCATGCTGGCCCCACTCAATGAATCTGTGGTTTCGTATGCTGGAGTACTCCACAAACTGGGAGACATCCTCTCTTGTCCTGACTCAAAGGACCATATTCATTAAGACAAAACTAGAATGTATGCATTAACCATTCCTGCCCATGAACAGGACCGAGAAAAGCCAAGGCTTTGTCAGACTTTGTGAAGATAAACCAGAAGGTCCAGACTCAAATTATTCAATGCCTCTTTGAGCTTATAGTGACCACAGCCTTCATGGCTCAGTTTGCATACCTGTGGATACAGGTCTTGCAGTGGACTGTGAGGTGTTATTGGCTGCAAAGCCATGACAGCCTCCCTGATTTTATTGTAGTGTTAGAATCATCATGCTCTACAGTGGAGGGTAAGAAAGTGACTTCCCTTGTTATAACATAACCAACCACAAGTCCTGATGAAACATTCCAATCAAGTTTTTGAATTTATCGGGGTTTATTAATGAAAGTAGACATCCAAGAAACAAGAGGTTTTTATAAACCAGTTTGGAGTTACAGGTATGTTTTTTTCCTTAAAGCACAGGAATGGTAATTGATGCCCAATCCCCCTCCGGTTTAGACAACAAGGCCATGGGGAGGTACATGAATGAGGAAAATATAATGTACTTGTTTACCCCTGTGCACTGAAGCTGTATTCAGGTGTCATCATCATGACAGCAGTTGACATCCAAAGAAAGATAATGACCTGGAGACTACATTGGTTGTAGCTCCTGGCCTTTCATGAGGCTGAGGATTTGGATATTGTTTGGTCAGGGTCTTCCAAAAGAGAACACCCCAGAAAATGTCAGGTTTGTTTCATGTTAAAAATATGACGTTTTCCTTGTTCGGATCACAAGACAATGGAGAGTTGATAGTGAATAATATGAAAAATGTCTTTGTTCAGTCCACAAGGCAATGGAGATTTAATTGTGAATGCTCTCTCTCTCTCTCTCTCTCTCTCTCTCTCTCTGTCTATCTCCTGTGGCATGGAATATTTCATGTTTGCCTTTGTTCCATTCCTTATAATTGTCTGCCTCACAGCAAAATTTAGAGATGAAAGACCAAATCTGATCCTTATTTCTCCATGCTGGCTCAGTAGGGTGTGATTTCAAGCTCTCTTATTCACAACATTATAAGTAAGTGTCTAAGTGCCAGCCAGACAACTTCTCCTTGGCTGGAGTCACTGCTGGTTCCACCTCTGGGCCTAACCTGTCAAAAAGATCCCTTGCTGTCACTGGATGATAGGGAGTTTCTGATGTGATGCATATCACAAAAACCTTTCTATTCATCAAACGTAGTCTGCTAAGTTAAAGAGGTACTCCACTTGGGCAGAAAAGAATCACATACTGCCTTGTTATTTAATTTGAAGGTGATCATATTTTTTGTTAGATAACTGACTTTTGATTCAGTTATTACACATTCAAATTGCATTTATCCTGGAATTTCAGTATATATTATGACCTCAAGGACAGCACAGCTGTTGCCCCAACAACAGCTAGTTCACCAGGTGTATGAGGAAATGTTATACCTTTGTCCAACTTTGAAGAACAGTTTTTCTCCTCATGACTTCTATATTATGAATAGAAGGACTGTCACCATTCATTCAAATAAGATAATTCATAATTCAGTGGCCCCAAAGTTAATTTCTTCGATTATGCTGTTCTCGATGGCTACTACATATACCTGCAGAATCTCTATGCTGCAGTAACTCATCTGCAAAGAACACCATTCATGCTTTCACAAGGTCTAGGTGTTAGGACCATTTCACATTTTGTCCTGAAAGTGGTTTTAGAGTTTTTCTTAAACCAGCCCACTCATCAACATACTCACGGTTTAAGTAAGACCTTTGTACCTTGGACATGCATCACCAGCTTAGGATTTACTTGAAGGATTTATAGTCTAAGAAGACAGAGCAGTCACTTGTCTCTTTTGCTTTGTGTACAAAAATTACTTCAAATAGATAGACCAATCCTGTTCAGCTGGTTCACTAATTTAAATGTATTTTGCCATCAGGTGACTGTTTTTAGGGCTTGTTTCAAAAATGCTTCCATTGGAGATATTTGTATCACTTTCACTTGGTTATCAGTTCACACCTTCCTCGGGTACTAATTCTTGGACTGTGAATACAGGCGTCAAGACCCCTATGGCATCATGATGCTTCAGAAGTCTGTCTCTGAGCTCCTCCAGTTTGGACTTCCTCCATCTCTGGTCTCTTAGAAGGCTTATATTTTTCTTCTTGTGATTCTTTCCCAAAGTTGCCCACTGCAGAAGGCATCCAAAGTTAGATAAAATAGATATCTGCTCATCATATCAATTAATCTACAAGGAGGCCTTCTTCAGTGGGTGCTTTTTATACACCTGCCATCTCCTTGTGTCTAGATGGGCTCTCCATCATGTTGCTGCAGCTGGACTTTCCTGTATATCAAGACAGTACATAATTTCAAATCTTCTTATACTTTGTTTTTCTGTCTTGAAATCAGTGCTACTCAGGAATGGATGTCAAGCTAAGTAGATCAGAGGCTTGGCATGACTTCCTCACACAGACTAACGTATTTTCTGTGTCATCTAGAGGCATATGTACTCCCCAAGTGTAGTAATGAGGGGAATTCAAGGACTGTACCATGTTGATATACCAGAAGAGGAAATACCAATAAAAAATCCAAAAGAAAAGGTCCCCTCATATCAGTTGATATACTAAGGACACATCTGCTATTTTATATATGCCTTATGTTGTTTAATAAATTCTGACTTAAAATAATTAAATCTTGTCGTTGCCTAATAATTTGATAGCAAAATAAGTCACTAATAAAATATACATGTAAGATACTATCCAAGGATATCTGCATTATAGATCATACAAAATTAGTTGTTGTGCATATTTCTTCCACTTATTTCCAATTAAATATGCATAACCAGAGAAGTGCACCACACCATCATTAGTGTAACACCTTAGTGCAAAACATTCAAGAAACAAAAGGGGCAAGTGTTCATCAACAGCTGAAAAGAGAAAGAATGTGTGCTATATAGTAGAGTTCCTCTGAAAAATGGCACTTTCTTATTTCCAGAAGGACTTTTACAGCAGACACCTGAACCGTGGCAAGTGATAATCAATATCCATTGAATACTGCCTTATGAAAAGGGTAGTGAAAGCAGTTGTAAGCTGGGCTGCAATGGCTGTTTTTTCCAACCGACAAAAATGTTAACCTTCACTAATTTGTGACTACTCAACCATGTTAGACTACAGAAGAAAATAATATACCTCAGTGCTTTGCAGGCTAGCTACCCCAATCCACTGCACAACTGTTTTTTTTTTCAATAGAAAGCGTCAATTAAGTCATGTGAATGGTGTCCCTAAGAAGGGTCACTGCTGTCACTGGACTGATGTACAATAGACAGTCATCTGCCCTACTGTATATACTTTGCATAACTAGGCACGTTCAGAGAAATTATGCGATCAGTATGCTAAGGAAAGGGTCACTGTGGTGAATGGACTCGTGTGCAATAGTCCAAGTCATCTCTGCTGCACTGCATATTTTATGCATAATTAGGCAGGCTCAAAGAAATCATGTGATTAATGTGTCATACTGAACTGGGATGTTGTAGACAGGGTTGTCTCTGCACCACTACATAACCATTGTCTGATTGGGCAGGGTCATTGAAATCACTTGATTTGTGCATTGCAAACAGATCCTGCCTTCTTCTGCATGAAAATGAATACATAAGTCTGGGTCACTACCATCACTATAACTTGATTAGTACACTGTACAGAAGGTCTACATCCTCAGTCTCCTCTCAGTTCTTGCGTAAATAGGCAAGGTCACTGATCTCACTTGATTAGCACAATATGGGCAGGATTTTATGTGACTCCTATGCATTCCTTGTTTAAACAAGTATAGTCACCGCCATCACATAATTACTGTACTGGAGGCAATGTGTATGAGTTTCACTGAATAACGACTGTGCTATTAGACAGAACCACTACAGTTACCTAATTAATATACAATAAGTAAGATTAATTCTTTCCCATTGTGTAACTGTTTCACCAGTAGGCAGGGTCACAGAAGCCATCTGGTTAGTATACCCTAGGCTAACTCTGTTTATTGCACTGTAGATATCGCATTAGGCAGGGGCATTATCACCACCTGACTTAAGCACTATAGATGTCATTAGGCTATGAATATAAATTCATCTGATTAACACACCACAGCCAAATTGTGGATGTACAATGGATATGTTTCTTGGGTCTACCTTATCTGGTGAAAAAAAAATTCTAGTGAATAGTGAGTACACCTACAATATAAAAAAGAGAATCTGCATGTACAGTTTGCCATGGTATTTAGAAGATGTGTACAATGACCTTTGAAGAATGGTTGATAACTGACAGAGTGATGGTTGATAAGTAACAGCAAACATATGACAAAAGATGACATACATGCTGGATATAATGAGTTTCCTCCAGGAGAACTACAATGCTAATTCTGATAAGCCAGATTAGAAAGAAGAAGATGAAGAAGAAGAAGCAGATGAAGAAGAAGAATCTCCAGGAAAAAATCTGAAACACTTTCAAAAATAGATAGAAGTGATCAAGCTAATGAAAAAAGGTATGATACAGTGAGAAGGAACTTACCAGCTGCAGAACAGTAACAAATGGAATACAGTGTGCACGTCACTGACCATCGCACAGCACAGACAACACCAGAGAACCGATGAAGAAAAGATCTGTTTGGTTCTAAAAGAGTTGCTGAATGACACAAGACAGCAAAACATAAAACTTTCTGTCACCAGCAGCACCTCTTCTGACAGCAAGAAGACTAGTCTAGGGCTTGATTCCCCAACCTCCACTTGCCAGCTATGTGACTGAGCAAATCACTTGACCAGAGAGAGCTCTTGTGTTGAGTCTGGAAAAGGTCCATGCGGATCAGTGCTCTGTCACAGTAAGAAATGGAAATAACTAGTGATATATACATAAATAAATAAATAAATAAACACGTGCCCTTACTAAATGGGACTGCAAGTGAAATATCTGTTAAATCCACAGTATGGGACACGGCTTCTATATTAGTGGTTGACTTCTTAGCTTTCAGTCACTCTGATTTTGTGTTCCCTCAACTGTGTTTTGTCTTAAAATATTGGAAAGATTGCAGTCAATACAAATACTTTGTTAACCCCAGAGGAGGGTCTCTTCTTTCCCCATGATAGTGCAACCGTGGAGTTAGTATATATAAGTAAAGTTTCCCCACATGGGACTGTAAGAGATCCTGATCTATAGCAACAATCTATAGTTTTACATTTTATTTGGGGTGATGAAGCTTAGTCATTTAAGATGGGGCTGTCTATGTTTAGGAAACTTTCCTCATGACCTCACACAGTGGAGCAATAAGACACATTGGAAATAATATTTCTTTCAGTTCCCGTATTTTATTAAAAATGGCTTCTTGATTATGGATACTCTAAGGGATGTTCACAACTGGCCTACATTCACAAGTAATATATTATGATGCCTACTTCTGACCCAGAAGTCAATGCTGAGGATGGTAGCCATGAAAACCACAGCAATATATTGTCTATCTATAGCATAGGGAGAAAACAGCTTCCAGATTTTTCAGCCACTAAGAGGAATAACATCACATTTATGTTCCAGAATGATAGTTTATTTAGTAAAGATTATTGAGCTTTCTACCTATTGCTTAGGTTCTCAGGCACTGGGCAAAAAATGTTTATATAGTGGATATGGTGATTTTCTGAATGACTAAATAACTATTTTTAATTTTACTTTTCATTAATGAGTATAAATATTACAATAGGAAATGTAAATTATTTTATGATTGAAATACTACCTCAGAATCTTGTTGCTTAAATATTTTAAGCAGAAAGCCAGAGGATGAATTGGTTTGCAATAGCTTCCTTTCACCCAAATGAGTTTATCGACAACTTGTGCTGTGAAATACAGACTATAGTAAAAATTATGCAGACTATAGTAAAAATTAAATTTGATGAGACAATTTTTTCCATCTGTGGTATCTTTGCTCATATAGTCAGTTGGTTCTAAGAGGATTTTGCTTTGAAATATTGACCTCTACAAATCCTGACAGAAGTTCCAATATTTAGATCACTTTCTAATTGTGTATGAATTATTCAGATTTTTTGTCAGGACATTATTTTCTTCTAATTGTGTACACATCTCATGTGTTGTTCAAAATTCAGTGACCTTCCTTAGTCAATCATAGATATATATATATATATATATATATATATATATATATATATATATATATATATATGTAAAAACACTGGAAGCAGACCACCACGATGAATGAACAAAATTTACATGTTTTTACATTCAGGATTTTTTACTCTTTTACGGAGAAGACTTTTGGGAGCCAGCGTCTATTGTGTACTATTTTATATATATATATATATATATATATATATATATATATATATATATATATATATAGTTACCCTTTACAATCCCGAAATACAGAAATCTTGAAATTCAATATCTCGGGACCGTACAAAGCAAAAACTGATAGTAAAAAACGATTCTCCGGTGAGGCTGCCAGGAAAAATTGTAATGCATTTTGGAATGTTTCAATGAACAACAATAACAATATCTTTAGCTGTTAAACAGGTAGTACACCTAAAAAAACTGACAATAATGAAAAATCTAACTCAGAAGTTTATTGGTTTATGGTTATGGAAGGTTTACATATATAAATCTGAAAAAGAATGCAACAATTTTAATGATCTGATTGGGCCTGCAGAAAACATTCTGGCACCTCACCCCACCTGTTGATTTCCAAGAAAGTAATACAGAGTTTAGAGATGATATACAGGGCATTATGACAAGGATGATAATAGTATCTTCAGGATATTAATTGTTATATACTTATGCAGTTGATGGCAGGATAGTTGAATGAATTACTACTAGTTTGTAAGAGAATGACAGCACTACCATATATTAGTGCAGTCTTTACGGCCTACTTCTGTGTCTGTATTCTACCCCCCTCCCTCGCAACATAATCATTCAATGCTTAGAGGGGAAACATTTTTTCAGTGTTGTAATGTCATTCTTAAGGGTCTCTTTCCTAGACTTAAACCAGGCTGACAAGGTTGCAGCTAGTTGGAAGAATGGTCTATCACTCTTAAGTCTATGTCTGATAGATGTGTGAATTTGCTTTTGTTCTATGGTATCAGAGTTAAGTTATTCACCAGGCCCATTTTTCATGTATTATTTGAAGATAGTAATTAGGCTGACAAGTAAACGTTGTTTGATACTTGTAAAATTCTTCAGTATTTTTAAATGTGTGGTCTTATAGTTTAGCTTTAGCCATGGCTGTTGTATTATCTTATAATCAGGGGGCATGCATAGTGAGGGGTCAAGCCATTGTTATTAACTTCAGAAAACTCAATGTTTTATTTATCTATTGATTTACTGTTTATTTGTTTGTCTGTGGAGTGTTTGGTGATTTGGAAAGTAAGAGTAAGAGGAAAATGTAAAGTAAACAGAAAAAAATGCAGCAAAAATCCACGAATCAGTGAGGTACCAACTTCAAAAATGACATGCTAATCAACAAACAGTAAAGCTTTATTGCACTTCAGTATGCTACAAACAGATTCAGGTGACCATAGTAAGAACTCCCCACTCTGTTTCAGATGTCTTTTAATTAGTGTCCTTTCCTCCAGCACGAATGCAGATGCTGCTTAGCAGGGATACAACAAGCCAGAAATCCTCTATGTCACTCATAAGATTGTGTTGTATGAAATAAATACCTTGTGTTCCCATGCTGCCTTGAAGTGGCAGGGCCTCCTTCAGCCTTCTCCATCAGGATTCATGATAATTCATTAAATGAAATTCATCCGAACAATAATGTAAAAAAAAAATGTTAAAAGACACTTTCAGTGAATCACAAAATAAGTTTATTTTGTGATTATTATTTTGAAGAAGGGCAAGCCCCCTGCACCCACCATGTGAACAAATTATTGTTGAATATTTATAACTCTGTTCTACAGCTGGTTCCAAGACTTGTTTGTAATATTTGTTCTTTACTAAAAATAGCTAATCTTTTCTTTATATTTAAACAAAGTTTTAATAACTATGTGTGGATCTGTTCCAGATTTAGTAGCGCTGTAAGATCTGGCATGTTGTTACTGAGGCACACTGTCCTGGTGGAAGCTGTGTTGGTGTTTCCATATTTACCAAGAACCACTTCTCATCTAGATTAATACAGAGAGATTCACAAACTCACAAACTGTGCTCCCGGAATTTCAGTTTACCATGGATAAGACAAGATGCCAGCTTATAGCATGTTATAGATCTCCCTCCATATCACCAGATTTCTAGAAGTTATAGAAGGAATTCCTATCGGCAATACATCCATTATCCATAATTAGGTGACTTCAATTTCTCAGCCTTAGACTGGAGCACTTACACTTCTAGGATATGGCATGCTTTAAGATTTTTGAATTTGATAAATAGGAATACCATGGATCAAATAGCTGGCAAACCCACTAGAGATCAAAATATTGTGAATTTTGCCAATATTGTCTGTAGCTGTTCCACTCCTCTTTCTCCAGTTAAGATAGACCATAAACTCATGGTATTTACTCTCAGAACTACCATAATTGATGTAACTAACATCTCCGTATTTAAGGGTTTAAAAAAGTTAAACCTTTTACAGTTATGTCTTTACATCTCTAAATGTACTCATGTCACTTCCATTGACCCTGACACTGTGGCCAGCTGTATTCACTAAGGATGTTTGCTCATGTGGATGCATAGATCCAGCATAAAGTAAGGCTAGAACTCATCAGAATGAGGATAGAATCAAGAATATCATCAAGAAACCAAAAATCACTGTAAGGACCAGTAAAGGAAACCATAAACAGAGAGTAGCCTCTAATTCGAAACATAACTATAAGTCCTTATTTAGCTGTATTAGAAAATTAAGATATAATAAAGATAATCTATGTAAGAGATGTAATGTAGAAATTAATGCTGACTGGGCTCATATGTTTTATGACTGTATAAAATTGAAAGAATACTGGAAGTCAATTAATGAATTTTTGCAGGCTCTTTTTACAGATAATTTCATTATTTCTAAATCTCTTATATTATTCAACACACCTGTACCTCAAGGTGTTAAAAAGGTTAAGCTTCCCTTGTTATGGTCTATTCTAGCAGTGGCTAGGAAAATAATAACCAGAAATTGGATTTCAGATACACCTCCTTCGTTCAATGAATTTAAAAATGTTATGAATATAGTGGGCCATATGGAAATAAACACAGTTAGGTCAAGAACAACTAGAAAAACATCTTATTATATTGTATGGGATAATTTACAAAATTTGTTAAAAAAATTCTAATTTCAATAGCATGGAATTTTAGTTTAATTAATTGATCTGATTGTAGTGGATGTCTTTGTAAATACTTTAGTTGTTTTGTTGAATATTATAATAATATCTATTTTTAATTACTTGTATAAAATTGTTATGATATTTCTCTTATATGTTAAAACAATAAACCTGTTTTGAAAAAAAAAAGAAAATTAAGATATAATGCCCACATTACTTTGAACTTTTCCTTAATGAAGCTCCCACTCTGACATTACAAATATACCAGCAAATAAGTCCTTCTCAAACTTCACCCCAACCCCCTATTCAAATACCACCCATCCCATAATTCCTTACATGCCTTTCCTTCATTAAGGAGCATTTTACATGTTGTTCTGACATCTGCAAGGTGAGTATATGAGTTGCAAGCTTTCATGGAGAGGGAGCCTTATCTAGTTTTCCATAGAGATATGGTCACTCCTCAGACTAACCCCACATTCATGCCTAAGGGTGTCTCAGAGTTCACTTTGAATCAAACCATCAATATCCCATTTTTTTATCCAGTGCCAGAAAACAAGGGAAAACAGATTCTTCATACCGCGGATGTATGTGCACAGGCACCTCAGTTGTTACCTTGATAGAGTCAAGTCTTTCAGGAAAACTGATCAACTATTTATTTCCTATAGAAGGCTAAGAAAGTTCTGCCTCTGTCTAAACCAGCTCATTCTGTATGACTGCCTCTTCTATTGTGTTTTGTTACTCCTATCATGAAGAAACCATTCCAGACAGGGTTAAGACCCATTCTACTAGGGCTTTAGCTTCTTCAATGCCACATTACAAAGGGGTGGACTCTGGAACCATTCTAGAGGCTGCTACCTGGTCTTCCATCGTTACATTTACAAAACCCTACAAACTGGATTCCTTCTCTAGTTCCAGAACAGGCATTGCAAGGGCCACTGTCCAGGGGCTCTTGGACTCTTGTCCCTCTTCCTCCCAGGCTGGGGAAGCTTTAGTAATCTACCCATAGGCTACACCAGCAGTAAGAATGGTGAACATTGTAGAATTCTGTAAGTTACACTCATCCATAACAGTAGATGCTCAAATTCATTACCGCTACAGTAGGAGCACCCACCCATCATCCCCCTTGTTGCACATAATTGCTGTGGGTTACAACTTTTTTCTCAAATTGCTGTTGGTATGGTTAGATTTTTGTTGGTTACAATAGTTGGTATTATTTAAGGATCAGTATTCTTTTTTTCCTCCTTTGGGGCAAGAAAGTTGAGGAGATTTTTAGTCACTCTTGCTAATTTTACACTTCCTTCCAAAAGAGACTAGCCTTTAGGGGAACAAGGCCTACAGTGTTGGGGGGGGGGTAGAACCTTAAGAAGGAAGCTGGCAAGATGCTATATCCTCAGCAGGATATAATTCCATAGGCTACTACAGCAGTGAGAATGATGAACATCAGAAATTACCCACTTCATACAGTACAGATAACATACCATTACTAAATGAAAAGTAATCAGGGACCTGGGCACCTGGTTTAATAATTTCCTCTTCTTTGATTATCACATCGCAACTGCAGTCAGGAAATTTTTCTACTTATCACAACTAATTCTCTAAAGCATTTTCTGTAGATCAAAAGATATTATTGTTCTCATATTTTCAGCACTGATCAGACTTGTTATAGAATGCAATGTTCCCTTTGGTGTGTACCTCACATGACAAATCAGTACATGTGAGAAGCTCCAGAGTTTCCTAACTAAATAATCTCAGGTATTAAGAACCTTAGTTACTAGGAGAGACTGGAAGCCTTGTTGGTGTATTCTGTGTTTTACAGACTCTGTGTGTGTGTGTGTGTGTGTGTGTGTGTGTGTGTGTGTGTGTGTGTGTGTGTGTGTGTGTGTGTGTGTGTGTGTGTGTGTGTGTGTGTGTGTGTGTGTGTGTGTGTGTGTGTGTGTGTGTGTGTGTGTGTCTCAGCGTGTGTTTGTGTGTTTGTGTGTGTGTGTGTGTGTGTGTGTGTGTGTGTGTGTGTGTGTGTGTGTGTGTGTGTGTGTGTGTGTGTGTGTGTGTGAGTGTGTGTGTGTGTGTGTGTGTGTGTGTGTGTGTGTGTGTGTGTGTGTGTGTGGGTGTGTGTGTGTGTGTGTGTGTGTGTGTGTGTGTGTGTGTGTGTGTGTGTGTGTGTGTGTGTGTGTGTGTGTGTGTGTGTGTGTGTGTGTGTGTGTGTGTGTGTGTGTGTGTGTGTGTGTGTGTGTGTGTGTGTGTGTGTCAGCGTGTGTGTGTGTGTGTGTGTGTGTGTGTGTGTGTGTGTGTGTGTGTGTGTGTGTGTGTGTGTGTGTGTGTGTGTGTGTGTGTCAGCTTGTGTTTGTGTGTGTGTGTGTGTGTGTGTGTCAGTGTGTGTTTGTGTGTGTGTGTGTGTGTGTGTGTGTGTGTATGTGTGTTTGTGTGTGTGTGTAATCTGTGCTTCGCTTACTGTGCCATTGGACACCTGTCATTGACCTACTACATCCCAATAAATATAAGAGCTCAGTTAACACTATTACCAGAGCCCTTTACCTTCATTAGCAGATAAGCAGAATGTGATGGAGAAATACATTCATCACCAAGCACCTCCTCTTCTATAAAATAAACTTCTATGGCAGGTTACGTAATGCAATTCAATATCTTCCTTCAGATGGAATATGGATGAATGGATGGATGCCCTCAAATTTATCCTGGGAACAACTGTCTGTGCTCTCCTTTGGAATGGAAGTAAAGCTTGAGCGTGGGTACTGGCAAAAAGTACTTGGTCATTAGATCAAAACAGCCTTGAAACTCCTGTGACATGCTATGAATTCTATAAAGCAATGTAAAGATAGATGATTGGAAGGTATGCTGGAGACCGAGGATATAATTTTTGTCCAAGCCAAATGTACAACAGTTCCTAGGGGCACCCAAGTCTGTTTTCCAAAGAAGGACCTCTTTTAAAGAAAATTTTAATGAAAAAAAAAATATAAATAAGGTAGACTTTCTCTACAAGCAAACTGTTTTTATTTTATATATTTTTCTTGTACTTCCTTCTGAACGATGCAAGCATAAACTAATTCTGGATCTCTACATCTTCAAAGAGCTCTTGAAGGTAAAATTGCTCAAAATCATTACACTCCACTCAGTCTTACTGGTAATGTCAGGAAAGAGGTATATGGTTACGATATTGGATTAGAATAATGTATGTTCACATTTTCAAACTCTACAGGAAGTCTCTGAGGCTTCAAGTGGGGAATAAAAATTTTCAGTCTACAGTTCTTCCATCTAGTGTGGTAATGACTTCCACAATTTTTTCCAATTTTCCACCCCTGCTGTAGCTGTTAACAGTTTAAAGAACTTCCTATTTATCCCTATCTAAGACAGTTGCTTTCTTCTTATTCACTCAAATGGGTAACTGGGGGAAAAAGCTAGGACTGTCATTCTCTTTTGGATTCAGTAGCCCTGACAACACAAAGAATGCCTTGACCCTATGTAACAGCATTTTTTTGGAAACCCTGTTGCATTCCATTTAGAAGAGACTGATACAAGGGAAAGCTCAGAAAATTATGATATGAAACTTTGCTGAGGATTATGGTTTTAATACTTTGAACTTGTGCTCGGACACCTGACTGTGTATAGCTCCTGGAGGAAAGGTGCCAAATGACCTTTAACACAGATCAAGACTTGCCTGCCAAAGTTTACTTGTGATTTGTAATTTACTTTCAGTTTTACCAGTTTAGCTAACAAGTATATAAATATGGGAGATTATTAATTTTAAAGGAAAAGACTGGAAGGCTAATTTTGTATTATACTGGAGGCCTTTAGATTCTGCCTTTTATTTCATGCTGATTCTGGAACAGACAGCATTTGAAACCTTTGAGCTTATACTTTCAAAGTTAACTGTGTGAGAAACATCAACAATGGATCTACAAAAGCAGTTTATAGTTTGTAATTTGCTGTAGATTTTTGTCAACTTAATCAACAAGTGTACCACTACAAGAATATGTATTTTACTACTACAAAGACTAGAAGACTAATTTTGTTCCATAAAAATCCTTCTATAAACCCTACTGACATATACCTTTTATTTAAAGCTAAGGCCATAAGCAGATATTTGAATCCCTTCAACTTGTACTCTGAAACCTTAAAACCATTTTATTATGCAGAGAAGGCACCTATCTGTTTTTACACAGGTTGGAGTTGCCTGTCAGTTTTCATTTTTGACTGGTAATTTATTGTAGGGACTGGATTCGTTAACTCCTATACTAAGTGTATACCATTCTGAATGAATATACAACAAAAGTGTAACTCTCACCTTCTTCCTCCTAATTTTAGTTTTCTTA
Organism: Protopterus annectens; assembly: GCF_019279795.1. Classification (NCBI taxonomy): domain Eukaryota; kingdom Metazoa; phylum Chordata; order Ceratodontiformes; family Protopteridae; genus Protopterus; species Protopterus annectens. The sequence goes on from NC_056747.1 coordinate 777,435,659, forward strand.
CTAATTTTCTTGCAACCATAAATATCGAGGGGGATTCATACAGTTTACCACAATGGTTGACTGTGTCTACACAGTCTAATCTTTTGGAATGAATAGACAGCACAAAAAATGTGGTAGGGATGTTCTTGAATACTGATCATGCACACTTAGTGCATACTTAGTGTAGGCATTTGGGAACCCATCCCCATGTTGATAGCTTAGCTGCAAAGTATATCAATAGGGAAGTTTACACACATTTTACAATGACTAGAAGGCTAATTTTGTATCTCAATAAAACTATCAGATGGCCTTTTAGTTCCAGTCTGTTATTTAAAGCTGATGTTCTGAACAGTTGAAAGGCAAGTGTCATCTTTGTGTACTGTTCCTGAAAATACACAGTGTGTCTTATGTCATTTGCTTTGACAGTAAGAAAGCTAAGATAGAGCTGTTAGGTAAAACTTTGCTAGTTAGTTTTATATTAGGTTTCTTCAGTGACTCAATATTTATAAACATACATGTATACTGGGTGGAATTGTAGGCCTTGCAAAGCCTTAACCCTTACTACTGTTTTCTGCACATTTGACAGATAAGCATAAGGTCTTTGGCTAATGAAGTTCGCAGATGACTGCAAACTAGGAGCCATAATAGAAACTCCTAACGATGTGGACATCCTACAAAAGGGCTTCACTGAGATAGATGCCTGGTGTCAAAGCCATGGCCTCAAGCTCAATGCCAAAAAGTGCATTGTCATCCCCTTTGGTAAAAACTCTGTACCCATGAACTACAACATAGGTGGTAGTATACTTAACACTGAAAGTGTGATAAAAGACCTTGGGACACAGGTGGACAGTAGTCTCTCCTTTGCTAATCACATTGCCACAGTAGTCAGGAAATCCTTCTACGTGGCACACCTCATCACAAAAGGTTTTTCATCCAGAAAAAAAAAGGTCATTGTTACCCTCTACTCATCACTCATTAGACCCATTATAGAGTACAACGCCCCTTTTGGTATGTACCTCACAAGACATCTACAACAACTGGAAAGGCCGCAGAAATACCTCACAAAGAGGATTACTGGCCTCAAACAGATGCCCTACGCAGACCGTCTCAAAAAACTCCAGCTTTACTCCGTCGCATATCATCTACTCAGAGGTGATCTCTGCCTAACATAAAAAGCTATGTCAAACCCAGAGCTGTTGGACATGCTCCACTTAAAGAAATCCCAATCCCTCCGAGCTACATGCTCTAGGGACCTAAACGTTGTCACCACAATAAACAGAACATGCCGGAGGGATAGATTCCTGTCCCAGAGACTTCCCATACTCTGGAATAAACTACCTATCTATATCAAACAAAGCTCCTCATTAGCACTCTTCAAGAAAAATCATGATGATTGGATGGGAAATAGGAAATTCACCCCGGGGATCACTTCTGTGGCTCTGCTCGACAGTGGCACAGGAAAATAATTTTCTTGGATGGCAAAAGCCAGGGTACCTTTTTGGCTGGGCTTGTATAGGCCCTAGGGCTGATAGCCTAGTATCTACCTATGAACCCATGAACCTATGAACCTATACATAGTATATGGAACATATTCTTACCTACTTTAATCAGGATATATAGGCAATGTCCTCCACCCATGGGGAATATAAACATTAATCTACCCATTACAAAAGAAATCAGTGAACTAGTGCAGAAAAAAATCAAGCCAGGACTACAGAAGAGCTAGGCAGTATTCTACTATTCAAACATGGGAAACGAAAAAAAAAAAAGAATAGATAATGTGACAAACAGCAGAGAAAGAATAGTTTGTATCTGTAATGAAATTGACTACAATAAAGTTCATAAAATGTATGTAACAGGAAATATTTTATTGTCTATAAAATATTTTATTGGTTGAAAGTATAAACAATTTTGTTGTAATCATATTTTAGCAATATAGATCTGTACAACTACAACTATGTACCGTTTTCTTTCATATTATTTTCAGCCAGAAATGTTCTTTAAGTCATAAAACATTTTTTACACTATTAACAATACCAGTATACAATATTTACAATGTGTACCCATAATGTTTTAATCTTATCAATCAACTCACAAAATATTCAACTGCAAAGAAACAAAAACACTTGAAGTCTAACTCAGATGATGACCCCATAACTGGAGCACAACTGGACTACTGCCAACTCATTGCTCTAAATGTCATGAAATTATGCATAAAATATAAGATTTAAAAATAAAGATGCAAAAAAATAATAATAATAACTTTAACCCAGGGAACGTCCCAATAATTTGAATGGTGGAGGATGGATTGTGGATTTATTGAAAAATGTTAAAGAGATATCAGGTATATATTAACAATTCTGAACCTCTCCCCAGTAGACTTTAAACCTTAACATTTTATAGAAATAGCAGACTAAATTAAAAAAATGTCCTAAAAGAAACATCATTGGGGGAGGAATGTCTCTTTAAGATTTCTGGTCTATTTTCTTGAACAAGTCAAATATGTTTGCTAGAAATTATGTATGTCTGTCAACCTTAGAGAGGGGAACTTAATCAGATCATTGAATATGTTTTGTTTGTCTGGTAACCTAGTCAGTGAATAAATCAGGTAGTACAAAAGTGGGCTCTTGTGAATATTGCAAAATTAATTAACAAGTCTGAGTGATAAGATATCTCAACACAACAGTTTATTGGAAGGAAATATCCATAATGAAGCAGTCACTGAACTGTGACTTAATAATGGAAACAGAGGGTGTGAGATAAAAAGATATAGCTTGTTCAGACAGGATAGATTAGCTGAAAGTATATAGGTAAACTTTTTGAATATAATGTCATTGATGCTTTGCAACCAAATAAATTTTATGTTAAGAAAATAAAAACTTGTACTGAAATTAAACATTGTGAAAATCAATGCTTGTTTATAAACACAAATTAGCTTTCATAGTTTTCACATAAACATTTAGATCACCAGTAGAATAGCCTAAAAAGAAATGCTCCTTTAAGAATAGATCAAGCCGTACAAGGAAACTGTATAACAGTGTTAGACAGTCTGAAAATAAATGTATTCATGCAAACACATCAGCTAACAACTGAAAACATTAGGTAACAATACATGTTTACAGAATAAACAGTTCTAGTCAAACTCATAAATAAGTCCACTTGTGAAAGAAAAGCATGGCACTGAGATAAATGTGTGCAAATGCTAAAGATAATTAGACTGCATTTTAAAGGGAAGAGACGAAGAGGAAGGACTGAAGGAGAGGATATAACTCTATAAGACAGTATAGGAAAGTGCTTGAATAATCTGAAAGTAATAAGTGAAACAGTATAGGAATGTTCTTAAACAAATTGAAAGTAATAATTGAATTTACTTACCCCAGGTTTCAATAAATTCTGTGTAGGCTCCTCACGATGTCTACATGGAGTTTACATGTGTGCGTGGTGGTGTGCAGTGAGCAGCAACGCACACCACTGTACAATTCATATTCATGCTGCTCACTGAGTGTAAGCAAGGTTTTGTGACTGGCAACAGTGTTGCCAGCCAGGAAACCATGTAAAGCGAACATGGATAGCAATCCAATTTAAAGCAGAGCACTTACGGTCTGTGGTTTTGTGTGGAATGCTACAATGATCACTAGAGTTTCACAGATAGCTCTCAATTTCTTAGTTCAACACATCTGCACCAAGGCCAACATAATACAGGGACAGTTAACCAGAAATAGGGACATATTTGACATAGATGTCTCATAGAAATGTGGTAGAATGAAACTCAATCATACCTCTCAACCTCTCAGAGCAAGAACTGTGGACAAAGCCATAAATAATGGTGGGCAGAGGCCAGAAATAGGGACAAATTTTACTATTGCTATTACAAACTTAGAAAGTTAATAGAATAATAGGTTTTACAGTAGCATACATTTTCTGAAGAGCATGAAGTTTGAAACTGAAATGTCTGTCATTATTTTTTGACTTCAATCCGCAATGACATGCAATGATTTACCAGGAAACCAATATTTTTTGAAGAAAAGATCAAAACTATGAGAGAAAAACTGAACATTCTGCAAAAATCAGGACAGTTGAGAGGTATGAAACTTATGTAATACTGAGTCACATCAGTCCTGAGATCATCCCAGTGATATGGCAGAAAGCCATAAATTTGATAAGGAAACATCTGGACATCCTAGGAATCTCTGGATGGTTGAGAGGCATGAATGCGAAGTATATGACCCAAACACAGTACAAGACAGTGCATCTACAGTGCAGAGTATTGTGAAATCACATTCCTGGCATTCTGTACTGAAGCTGTGCAAATGATCTGTAATGGTACATAGACTACTATGTAAAATGCACACTCAGGGGAACTGTGCGTATTGAATAGGGACCCACAGATGAATTGTAGGGATGAACACAAGGACAGGAGAAACAATGTAATGTACAGCAGATGTGGGCACATCAATGTAAGATGGTTGTAGCAGCAACACTAATCACATATCTATATGGTACAGTAAGGACTGTACAGTGAACATTTATTTTAAGTGACTGTCACAACAGATGACATAAATGGGCAGGATGCCTGTGTGAGATAAGCATCCTTATATGAATAATGCAGAAGACTTCTGTCAGAGATCTGACATACAACTGGAATGGGATACATATTGTCAAGTTGTGCAAACTGATATGCCTGAATATTAGTGTAATCTCAGCAGAGGTTTCCAGCAAGTAGGGCACAGGTAAAGGCTCATGGAAAGCATTAAAAGAACCAACCTCAATCATGGACAATATCAGAATAATACCACTAGTAATCCAATGCCTCTGACATAATATATGTGATTTAGAGTGATGAGATGAGTCTACATGCACACGCTTGAACAACTATTATGATACATACACACTCTATGAGGCTAACCGCGCACACAGTCCTGGAACCTTAACATCTGCTGGAGGTGTTAGGGGGCACTGCTATACCTGTATGTAACATTATGAGCAATACAGGCTATTTGACTGGTGTTCATAGCATACACACACACACATATATATATATATATATATATATATATATATATATATATATATATATATATATATATATATATATAGAGAGAGAGAGAGAGCACAATCCACACTGTCATGAATGATATACATGCCATTAATGTAATCTACATATGTATGTAGTGTGTGCCTCAGCAGAATAGGTAGCATACATGCATCCAGTGTAACGATTGGTATTCCACACCATCAGACAGTTGTGTATATTCCACAGAAAGAATGTCTAGGTATGGCCAATAAGCTGTGTGACAGCTCACTGTGACAAAGGTGGTACACTTCAGTTACACATCACAGGAAGATGTGTAGGGTGGTACATGAAGAAGGGTACATTGTACTCAGGTATTGCTGTGATGAAGGCTGAGAACTATGAAGGTATTACGGCCTCTGATGTGGATGTCATTTACATACCCAGTACTTGTATTACATTCAAGGAAGTAGTCAGCACTGTGACCACATGCTGGTGGACATTCCACTTACCATGCACCTCAAGACATGGGTTACATGCCTATTGATGTGAGTATAAGGTGTGATGTCCACATTATATTTGGGTTATGTGTTTGTTTTACTGACTTAACAAATCCCCCCATGTTTTCTTGTCATTGCAGGTGTTGTCATGGCTGTGTCAGCAGTTGTTGGTATGTGTTGATACTGTCTGTATTATACTAATATCACAGTTGGAGTCAATGATTGCCCACAATCTGTAGGCCTTGAGGCAGCTGCTTGGAGACAGGATGTGTATGTCATCTGTGATGTCCATCAGTTAATGGATAGGAAAGGTCCTAACAGATAGTCCTGATGTACTGACCTGATCACTGAACCTGAGATATAGGTCACTTCACACATTTCAACATACTGAGATGCCACTTATGTGATATGCTGGTCTACCCATTTGGTGATATAGTGGTTTATGGCCACATTTGACAGTGTTGATTGAATATCTCAGTGTGGATATGTGTCAAATGCTTTGACCTAGTAAAGTTCCACAAGATGATACTGTTGTCATCATGTATGCCCTTGATGACCTCTTTGAGGAAATCTATCAGATGTGACAGACATAATTTAGCATTAACAACTCACACAGCTGTGTTGCACACAACTGGAATATCACTAGTGTCCATTTAGATGAGGTCTATGATGACATGTTGGTCTACCTCACAGTTGAAGAGATTCAGGATGTCTTTATACGTGCACACATAAGGTGCTGTCCCCCCAACTCAGATGGATGCATGTTGATGTACACCCTTCTACAGGAGCATAGCCAATGTGGAGGGTGTGTTGAAGTGTGTATTCAACTGTCCTAGGAAGGTGTAAGTTCTGAGTCATGCCATAGGTGATCTGTGATGTTGTCACAGCCCAGTGATTCTGTGTGATAGGCCTAGATGAAGGTAAGACAGTGCATACTGCCTATTGTGATCTGGTCTGGGGTTTTATCACAATTCCCCATGCAGGTATCATTGATGTTTCCTATCAGCTGGGGATTAATCCTTATGTCACAAGATGATTAACCAATTGTCTCACTAACAGAACACATACTGTGAAAGTTGGTGAATCAACCTGTACCAGTAGAGCTGTCACCACTGGAAAACCCTGGGGATGTTGTCCATCTGAAAAGTGGAATTGCATGTTAATCACAACATTGACAACAGTCATGCTATGCTCAAACCCAGTGATGCAAGCACTAAGAACACATGTAGATAGCAATCTGAACTTCCACCACCAAGTGTCCACACTGGTATTGAAAGCCTATGTTGTGGACATCATGAGTCATGCCATCATATTCAGATCTTAGAATTGTATGACAGCACTGTACTCAAACCTCATCAGAACACTAACAGAGTATAATGCTCTGTTTTGCATGTACGTCAACACTTATATGCAGCAGCTGGAGAGACCACAGGGCTTTCTCAACAAGTAGTAACACAAAAAATATGTGAAATACATGGTAAAAAAAAACAAAAAACAAGACCATCCAAATACATATAACTTCACAAATAAATGACCGAGTGCTTTTGTCTTCCTCTTCCTGGTAGAAAATCACTCTGATGAAATCTTGTCTACTTAAGTAAAGATGAAAGTGCTCAGTCATTTATTTGTGACATTATATGCATTTTAATTCATTTTTACATTTTTGCAGTCTGTATTTGGTTTAAACATATGGTCACTAGTTGGACGGTCTTGTTTTTTGTTTTTTACTGTCTCATCAAGAAAACACAGGGCCTACAAACCATGCCAAGATGTATGTGGATAGAGTAAAAGCCATGTCACTGTAATCTTTCTCACATAGGATGATATGACTTCTACCTGGCCTTTAGGCCAGTCTCTGACCCTGCACTGGTGGGAGCACTGCATACCAACAAATCTGATATAGCTGATGACATCAGCAGTGTCTGTTGAGGAGAATATAATAACAGTGTCCTACATGCTGGTATAAAATGCTGTGTGTAATGTCAAGCAAGAGTGCATATACACACACACACACACACACACACACACACACACACACACACACACACACACACACACACACACACACACACGCGCTTGACTGTAGTGAGAATAGAACTCCTACCTATCTAAGTGCACAGACTACAGAATTTAGTACTTTATGCTAGCGCCATGGTACAAGTCTGACTTGGATTGTCTCAAACAACACTTTCTAGCTGATGGCAGCAGTGTATGTTGAGGAGAATAGGGTAATAACAGTGTCCCACATGCTGGTGTAAAATGCTCTCTGTAATGTCAAGCAAGAGCACACTCACACACAGATACACCCACATTGTTGACTGCAATGAGAACAGAACCCCTAACTATCTAATTACACAGACTACAGAACACAATACTTTACACAAGCTCCATGGCACAAATCTGACTTTTATAAGCATGCAGGTCATGTTATAGTAGATAACCCACAGGCCATGTGGGAGACAAAATAGGGATAAATCATGGAAAACCTGGCTACACACAAATCGCCCACAACTAGACAAGTCTATTTTGACCTTAGAAATAAGGCAAAAAAAACAGATTAAAATAGACAAGCAAAATCACTATATTTCCTTACAAAAAATGCAGTAACAACCAATAGAAATTCTGGGCTGCAGTGAACAACATTCTCCAACCCAGAAAAATCACCAACCCACCACCAAATTTAGAAGGCACAAACCTTGACATTGCCTCTAACTTCAACAATTATTTCACCTCCTCCATACAAAAACTCATAAATGATATAAATCCCAGCACCCTACCACAGCCCTTCAAAACTCAATCAAACACTACCCCCTTTTCACTTAAACCAGTACCAATCTCAGCTATCCAAAAACTCCTAGCAAAACTCAAACCTACCACCCTTGCTGCCGACAACCTTCCTGCCAAATACCTCCAACTTGCATCCAGGGCCATTGCTTACCCCATCTCACTACTAATAAACAGATCCATTACTGAACATTGTGTCCCATCCCTGTGGAAAACCTCATATATCATTCCTCTTCACAAGGGTGGCCCCTCCACTTATCTCTCTAACTACTGACCCATAGCAATGCTGTCACCCCTATCAAAGATTCTAGAAAGGTGCATCAATTACCAATTTCTCACCCATCTACTCTCTAATAATCTACTATCCAAAACTCAAAATGGATTCCAATCAGCCCATAGCACCACCACTGCCCTAATTAACTTCATCAACACCATAAATTCATAAAGGAACCAAGGGAAAATTGTCTCCACCACCTTTCTAGACTTATCCAAAGTCTTCGATACAATTTCTCACAATAAACTCCTACCCAACCTCTCTGAACTCAACCTCAACAACTCCACCCTGCAGCGGTTCAACAGTTATCTAAACCATCGCTCTCAGTTTGTCAAATGGCTCAACTCCCTATCCGCACCACTCCCTGTCATGTGGCATACCTCAAGGCTCAATCCTTGGCCCCCTTCTCTTTAACATCTTCATGAAAAAAGTCCACTTAGCAACCTCAAAAGCTGGCATAGTTCAATACATGGATGACACAACCCTAATCTGCTAGGCACCCAACATCCATCTTTTACAAAGTAAAGCCCAAGAATCATTCACAGATATAGAAAACTGGCTAAACAATTCCCAACTGATACTAACCCCCCCAAAAAAAACATGCTATTCCAATTAATAATAATACCCAATTAAGACAAAAGACCTCACCTTCACTATACTCTCAGCCAACAAGACCCTCATCACCCCAGTCACAGAAGCCAAACTACTAGGTCTTACAACTGACCAGCAAATTAAATACAGCAAACATATATCTCTGTCTCCAAAGTTGACAAAAAGCTAGGATGCCTCTATCATTGCAAAAGGTTCCTAACTTCCAAGTCCAAAACTGCCATAGCCAGAACTCATATCTTATCAACATTACTCTATGCATCCCCAGTGTTAACAAATCTAAATAAAACTGACCTAAACAAACTTTCCACATGCTAAAGCAAAATAGCTAGGTTCACCACCAATGCTATGTCCCACTCTCACCACTGTCAATCCCTACACAAACTACACTGGCTAGAATTTCCAAACCTACTACTTTATCACTAGCTCAGTCTATACCATCCTGATAAAACCCCCACACTAACCGGCCTTCTAAATGTCTGCAATTCTAACAGGGAACTAAGCCATTCTATATCACTGGCCTTAAAATGTGTGAGGATATTAACTGGAAATAATATCATATGTAGTTGCCAACAAATGAAGGGCGGGTTGGATGTTACTGAACATAACCTATGAATTGTGTACTGCTTACTTACAATTCCAACCTTACATCTAACACTTTACAGATATAACGTGACACAACCACTGGATGTAAGGCAGCCTGAAGTGCTGCTGTGTTTTCCTTCTCCCAACAAGTAATTGTTCACAGTTGCAATTCATTAAAAACAAACATAGAGGGAGTGCCTGCACTATGTTTACATCTCCTGCACAGATTCAAGTATTTGGGATTCAGAAATTCTAATTAGTTCACACCTCATTTGCATCTTCACCATGCTAACAGCCCCAAATCTACAAAAAGGCAACCATGTAGCTAGGCAAACTGATGATGTGGAGACTTGTTTATGTGGATAGGACTGAACATATGCTATTACTTTGGGATATATCTACAGAGAGGATTACTGAACTTCAGAAGGTATGCTTACATTATGTCAGCTGCACACTGCATATGCTGGAATGTAATTAAGAAAAATCTGAAGAAAAAGTTTTTAAACTTTTATCTGTATGCATTAGTTATAAGTGTACTGATACCATGGGCATGTTTGTCAAGGCATTTAACAGGTATACATGATTGCCCATACATGAAAATGGAATGCTCTGTGATAAGTATGTACAAATGTTTCAGGGGCAGTTCCTTTGATAGAACTTTTAGCATTTCAAAGATGGCTTGTTAGCAAAATGTGTCATTTGCCTGTTCTTTTGGGGATAAGAGCAAAGCTGCATTACTGTTATGGCTCAAACAATGGTATGTTGCTATTGTTACTCTCTTTTATTTATTATTATTTTTTTTTTGCATCCAGCCTGTTGTTCATATTTCACATCTCTAGACTGTTTTATGTTTCTCCAGTGGGTAATACTAAGAGGCTACCTTTTCTGTTTTATCTGGGATCAGTTATTTTGTGGTTATGTGATACTTATGTGTATTATCCCTCTGTTGTCTTTTAGGACATCTAGGAGTTTGCCACCCAGGCATGTCAATCTTTGGAGATTACCCTTCAGTGATGCTGAAAATCAAGTGATAGTGGATGCCTTTAGGCAACATGGTGCCCTCCTGCTTGAAAGGGGATGGAGAAAACAAATTTGGCACCAGACTGTGGATGATGTGAATGCCGTGAATGGCCATGGAAGGACATATGAGTAGGTGTGCCATAGGGCCACTAATAAGATCATGGAGGACAGCAGCTGTAGTCAGCCATAATCAGATGGTTATTGGGGGAGAGCCTGCTATGGGGCCACCACTAACACTGAATAAAGAGTTCCTGGCCACTGTCAGGGATCCAGACAGCTCCCAGGAAATTGCAGAACAGCATATGCTTGGTGTCAGTGCAACCATGATAGGGACAGCAAGCATGTCCCAGGAGGAGCCTCCAGGTAGGCTTTGGCATCTCAACAATTGAATAATGTTGTATAGCAAAACAAATGAAATCAATTCATTACTTCTGTGTCACAAGAAATTTTGGGGGGGGGGGGGATTGAAGATTGCTACAATTAATAACACATTCTGATTGATTAGCGTAGGTTGGAGTTGTCAGCCAAGTTCTTGTTCAAAGTATATTTAATGGACATATAAAGGGGCAACAGTATTACCCCCTGTATTACTGTTATATGTGATGATGTTGCCCTTACCTTTTACTTGATTTTGTCCAGGACCATCTACCTTACAGAGAAGACTCTCATCTGTAGATGGTAAACCAAACATTTTTATGTCAGTACTGCTGAACAATTTAAAGAAATATTTTAGTGTGTGATGTTGATGTCAGGCCTGTTGTGTGTATTACTGAACTGTCTGTAATAGTGGCAATCCTGTTACTTTGTTAGCATATATTAAACTATAGTAGTGTAGGTATTCAATTTTTCCTGTGTTTGTTGATTTTTATCACAGGTGATCCTGACAGTGGAAGTATCAGACCTCTACCACATGATGTCAGTTTATCAGCAGACTCTGATGATGATGGTGGCCAAACAGAGGCACAGTCAGGGGGTGCAAAGGTGTAATCTGACACTGAGGATGACATACAGCTATCCTCTGCAATTTCATGGACACAGCCAGTAGGCCTATGGCTATCCATTCCAGGGAGCCCACAGATATTGGACAGGTGGTGGGTGAAACAATTGATCAGAGAAGTGTGGTTACTGCAGCTTCACTACCTGCTGACTCTGGCCATAGCCAAAGTGTGGGCAAGTTGCCACTCAGGAGGGTTGTTAGGGGTGCTCATAAGAGGCCTGCTGTCCCTCCTCCTCCTGTTCCAGGTATCTCTTCCTGTGCCACTCAACATATGTTTAGGGCCATCATGGAGGCACAGGCATGTTCCCATAGGCTGACATGCATGAGTGCATGCACTATTTTGCCGATTCAATGGATCAGATGAATGGCATGTAAAAACAAGAGGTGTCTGTGATGGAATAAGGGGTGTCTGTCATGGAAAGAGCATTGCCTGTGATGGAATGTCTGCTGGGAGGGGAACAGCATCCTCGTGGGTGTAGGTCAGCTGCATCATCTGCTGTTAGCCAATGTTGCATGCCCAATCATGCTTCCATAGTGGCAGTACGTCCACTGCTCCATCAGTGGATGAGCTGTCCACATCCAGATGTGGCAGGCCATGGGGTCATGGTCCTCAGTGTCACAGTGAAGGGAGCTCATCCAGAAGACATCAGGTAGCAGTAGTGCATCTGACTGTGGGTGTGGATGTGCCACTGCAACTCCTGGCAGAGCCAGTTCTTGTGGTAGAGGATGACAACAATGAACTGCCACCTCTACCATGCATGGCTCACACCTGTTTGACATACCAAGATGTAGATCTAGCACAGAGCTTGGCTGTGTTCATGCAGTCACTCACAAACCAGTTTCACCTTCAGGACCCCTACAGACACAAACACAACAGTTACATGGTTCAGCCATGCAGCTTACAACTCACTTTGTCTCACTGGCCATTTGTTGGTTTATCTTAATGTCTGCCTGCTGCTCTTTCTTACTCACACACACACACTCACTGACATTTTGTGTCAGGCTAGGCTTCCTGCCCCCCCCTACACAACACCTTTTGCAAGTGATGATAACTGTGCCATATTCTTGTTTTCTATCTTTTGGATTCAGGGGTACATCAGCTTTGTGTCTGATGCTTAGGGTACATAGCTGACTTAGTGCTTAGTATATCTACATTTATGGTGTTGATCTGGTAACATCCATGCCTCTGAACCTGGAAATATCAAAAATCTGGACAAGGCCCATGAACAATAGGTACAAATCTGTACGCTGATTAATATATAATTTGCATACATAATTACATAACCCTGCCCACACCAATGGAATTGTGGGATACCAACTTTCAAATAAAAACTGAAGAACAGAACCAAAATATAGCACCAATGTCCCATTGCCTGGCTGTTTCATCCCATTTACCATAAACACTAATGTGTGCAAACTGCTTTACTTCTACAATGATTATTTGGATTTTATTTTAACATTTTATAGTACAATGCACAAACACTAATCAATATCTGCTAAACAAAGCAATACTGTCTCACAATGAAAATAGACTTGGCAAAGTTGACATTAAAACTTCTCTGCCCTCAAAACTCACATTCATTGAAACAGCATTGAAACCCACACCACATCCAAAGAAAATGCAACTGGCCAGTGGTGGATAAAGATTACCTTTGGGCTGTTTTCAAATCATAGGCCCCTTGCACACAAAACAAGAAACATACATGCATTCTTTGATACACCTTCCTGACTTTATTATATTCCTTGTATAATACAGCACATTGGTTAGACTTAAGTAGAGTGCATTTTAAATTTATTGTTTAAACATTTTTTCAGTAGGCAATGAAACAAAATGCATGAACCAGTAATGACAAAACTGTCCTTTTTAGAAAATTTCCATCATAAAAGTCTACTTCCACACACACAATCGCATTTTAAATTTATTGTTTGAACATTTTTCCAGTAGACAATGAAACAAAATGCATGAGCTAATAATGACAATACTGCCCTATTCAGAACATTTCCATCATAAAAGTCTACTTTCACACACACACATATATATATATATATATATATATATATATATATATATATATATATATATTAAAAAAAAAAAATATATATATATATATATATATATATATATATATATATATATATGTTACACATACATAGAATGACAGTAGTGTAAGCCATAGGCATCTTGCACATCTTCTCGCACTTATTTTCAATTTCAGTTTTTTTTTGGGGGGGGCAAAAGGCAAAAAAACTAGGGACACATTTTAAACATTGCTTGTATAAATTTGGAAAGTTGCTTAAATAAAATTTTGTGCTACCACCATGCATTTCACTGCCAAGTTTTGAACCCAGGAGCCTGTGCACTATAGTCAGAGCAACACACCACTAAGCCAAATCAGCAGTTCAGGAAGATTGAAACTTAACTGGCTATCATTTAGTGAATTAAGTTCTCACTTTTGACCATAGCTCTCAACCTCTTAGCGCAAAAAAAACTGGACAAAGCCAATAATGGGGTAATACAGAATTCAATTCTCACTTCTCACTATAGCTCTCAATGTCTTAGCACAAAAAACCTGGAAAAGCCAATAATGGGGAAATGCGGCCCCAAAATGGGGACAAATTTCAAATACTGATCTTATAAACTTAGAAAAGTTCTAGAATAAAAGGTTTTGTATTACCGTTTATTTTCTAAAGAATATGAAGTCTGAAATTCAAATGCCTGTTAGTGTTTAGTGAATTCAATCCTTCAGTGAGGAACAGAACAAAAATATGAGGCATAAATTCACAAGTGGTGGTGGCTAGGGACTTTAAGCTCTTTTTACCTGTACTCAAGGTACAGGCTTTGAGCCTGAGTACCTCTAGCCACTAGGTGTATGGAGTTGGGGGCATTTACACACACACACACACACACACACACACACACACACACACACAGAAAACAGTACCTTTAGAAGTCAAGTTAAAGTCCCATTCAGTTTGCAGCAGTTGTTTCTCCCCCTTGCAAAAATAAAGTCCCATTCTTTCAACAGTTGATTCCTTTCCAAAGTCAAGTCCATTCTCTGTGCAGCTCGCAGCAGTTACTTCTTCTTGCAAAAATAAAGTACCAGTTGTTTCTTTTCCGTTCTCTGCAGCAGCAGATAGTTTCATGTAGCAATACACGCCATTCTCCATGCAGATAGATTAATTCCATTAAAACAGCTGGAAATGTGTGGATGTGAGTCCTTGAACTTAATTCTGACATGCTGATAGAGCTGATGTCATCACACTCGTGATGCTGTCAGCTCAAAAGGGCAAAAAAAATTTCAAAACAAAAAGCTGGAAAAAAAATTGGAAATGAAGGGGTGCCACTCGGGAATCGTGGCACCCCATCATTTGGACCCCAAAACTCAGTAAAAATGAGTAATTCGGTACGGTTGGGAGGTATGGTAACATCTCTGTCAGAAAACTCCTATTCATCTTTCAGCCAGACAGGAAAATATGGCAGGTAAGTTGTCACACAGTGTAAACAAGCACTAACATACCATGTAATACTTCCTGACTGGAAAAATACTTCCCAATACTAAACTTTTAAATAAAACACAAAGTTTGCACAGGCACTACATTTTCTCACAAAAAGACCCCCCCCCCCCCAGATAGCTTAAGCTAAAAACAGTGGTCCCTAACAGGAAACATCTGATATTAGAAAAGTGTTGGTTTCTTAAAGGGGAAATACCACCAAAAAGCCCTGTTAAATGGCATTTTTTTTCTAAAAAGAGCAATATTCTGTGTGGAAGGGTTTCCTCATTGGAGACACATCTGCTTTAATCAAAGCTCAGGGCTGTCTGATGCTCCTGTGAAGTCTTTGAGTTGCTTCTTCAAGTGGTAGTGAGAAAGTATGAAGAATCTTTATTATGACTACTAATTTTCGCTCCACAGGGTTAACCAATCAGAAATCAGACTGAAAGTCTGGGAGGGAGCCAAAACCTTTGGAAGTTGGACAGTTCTTCCCTGGGCAGAACACAATCTACTTAACCTAAAGGCTACTTTAACAGTGGGAATGATGAGCATTGGTTGACTCAAGTATCAACACTAAATCATTTGGCACTGATGGCGGCACTAACCGGAAAGGTAAAAGCATTATTGGAGTCAGGATCTGCAAGAGCCGAGGTGACATGGAGGTAAATGGAGACAGAACTGGGCCCAATGAGGAGGAAAACAGAGATTAGGAAAAGGCTAGACCATATTGTCTAGCCCTGAATGACAAGATGACAGCAATAGATGCAAATACATATGTACTTGAAATCTGGAGACCCCTGCTTCAACAGCTGATTGTCTCTGCCCACCCATCAGTGAAAAACAAGGAGAAGAAAATTCCTTAGAAATGGAAGACTGGTTTCTTTTATTAACCTTATTCCTATTTTAGGTTCTTGGAGCCCAGCTGTGGTGGAGGCCTCCTATTCATCTTCTCTAGCCAATACTCTTTACAAAATGATCTTATTTCTTCTACAGTAAAGTATCTTCTCTTTGAACATGGCACACATATGACAGTTTTCTTCAGATAACTAGCATTCAAACAAGCAGCACATTTACTATACTGGCCCTACGGATTAAGCTGTTGTCACAGGACTTGCACTTTTTAAAACCTAAAATCTTATCCATGATATAAAGACAGATAGATAGCAAGCAATGGAAAGGACAATATATTGACCTTTCTGTGAAAAACTGAAAGGCTGCCAGCCTAGCTAGATAGAATTTTGTAGATAATTCTATGTCATTGTAAATATTATTATAATACACAGACTTGGTTTACAAATGTAAAGAGAACTATATGTTATGATTAAACTATATGTTGTACTGAGCTTCAAAAATGTAACCACAGTGCCCCCTGCTGGACGAAAGCCAATAAGTGAAGCATTTTATGAATGATCTCAAAACTCAGAGACAGGATGTGTGGACCAGCAAATTCTTTCCATTGTTTTGAGACCAGAGTTAATTGCTAGATTTTACATGTATAATGTGTTTTATTGCTGTGGCGTCCTGGCCAGGTGCAAGCTTACTAATAAATGTACATTTTGAGTTTCTTGTAGCCTGGGAACCAGAGAAGTGTCAAGAATGATGTAATGTGAAATGACTCAGCAGTACTGTGTTATATATTTAAGACTTTCTCAGAGAGAGAGAGAGAGAGAGAGAGAGAGAGAGAGTTAAGCATTTTGGATTTTATCTGAATCTGAGCACATCAGCTCACCAGCACTCTGTCATGAAGGTAAAGTTATTTAGAACTTAGTATTTCTCTTAGAGGTAGATAGAATATATCCAGTTTAGTTTAGCTGTTTTTTTATATTTATGTCAGACTATCCTACAATATTGTTTTAAAGTTCCTGTAATTTCTGAACTCTGTTATGTTATTGTGTTGAGTAAGACATATTGTCTTGTGTTTTTATTATTTATCATTAAATATTTTTAAACCATTCAGCTGTGGCTGTTTTGTGTAGAGATAATTTAAGATTAGAGTGCATTGCATGTATTTGGTGATACTGTCCCAGCCACTCCTAAATAGCTTTCAAGTCTCAGTCACACTTACTGTTTGGATAATAATATTGCACAGTAAAATTGGACACCCTTTGGTAAGGGCCTTAAAAGTAGCTGATATTAATGGTTGGTGGTAGTCAGTACTACCTTATAGTCTGGGCAGAAAAGGGGCATAGCTGCAGAACCTGTGCCAGCCTTCCCAAGGAGTGTCTGTGTGTTTGTATATAACTCATATCTTAAAGTGTGTGTGTGTGTGTGTGTGTGTGTGTGTGTGTGTGTGTGTGTGTGTGTGTGTGTGTGTGTGTGTATATGTGTGTCAGCTACTTGGGCAGGGACATGAAGCACTGGTTGGACAGAGAGGGTGCTGGAGGTTTTGGCTTGACCACTAGGCTGAGATCTGTACTCTATAGCTGTGCCAGTGGGGAGTCTTATGGGGGATCTGGAGAGAAAGGGAGAAAACAGCCCCAGACTGACTGTGATCTCTGTGTGGTCTTAAGGGAAATTATACCTTACTGTGTGCGTACTTGTTATCCTTCCTAATGTGCACACTCCTCACTGGTGCTAGTGGTGAGGACTGAGGCTCCTTGATTACTGGATCAGTGCACGGATATCACATATTAATGGGTTGGCAGTGGTGGGATATCCACACCACATATTGTTTGGCAGTGGTGGGATATCCACATCAGATGTTAATTGTTTGAGAGTGGTGAGTTAGTGACAACACATACTAACTGGCTTGTAGTGGTGTGGGCATTGAATTCCTGTAGCTTGTATACAGTGATCACTGAAGGTGTTTTTGTACTCTAAATCAGTCATGCAGTGAATATTCAGAGTTTAGATCACAATTGTTTTATTTCTTTTGTTAGCTTAGTTAGTCAGGGAGAGTAGGCAAGCATGTCAGCAGAGGAGTACAGTAAGCTGACAAGGAGCCAGTTGGCTGAGATGTGCCAGGCTAAAGGACTGATACATGGAAACCTGACTAAAGCAGACATGATTGCATCTTTGGTCACAGCTGCATCAGAGAATAGCAACCAGGAGGATGGGCCATGGAGATGTGCAACACTCAGAGAATGGACAGCTCAACCTTTCTGCAGATGACTTAAAATTCCATCTGTAGCTAAAGAGACTTGAGTTGGAGGCCAGGTGTTTGGAGACAGAGACGTCTACAGGCTGAGGAGAATGAGAAACTGCTATGCCTGGAAGCTGAGGAGAAGTAGAGGCAGAGGCAGCATGAAAAGGTGATTCTGACTCTTCACCAGAGTCATGGAGGTAATCGGGAAGGGAGTAACTGGACCCCAAAAGCACAAAAGGTCAGTACATTTCTTCCGCAGTTTACAGAGGGGGATCATTTTGATACTTTCATTCATTCATATGTTTGCGAGGGTAAGTAAACAGTGTGATGTTGACCAAAGGCTCTGGGTATGGTTCCTGACCACCTTACCATGGTAAAGCTGTAACTGTGTTGTCCAAGATAACTAATCATGATTTTTTTGATTATACTGCTGTTAAGAATTGTTTGCTAGAATTTTATAAGCTAACACCTGAAGCCTATAGGAAAAGGTTTTGTGATCATAGATGCAAAGCAGATGAAAGTATGTGTGAATATGTTGCTGAACTAAGCACTTATTTTCATAGGTGGGTGAGTGGATGTCAGGTCACCACTTTTGAAGGGCTGGCAGACCTTTTGGGGAGGGAGCAGATCCTTAGCACTTTGCCTGAGGACATGAGGATCTGGTTAGCTGATAGACAATGTGCTACTTCAGATGAGTTGGGAAAGAAGGGAGACCTATACCTAGCAAGCAGGGCATCACTGCACAGGAAGGGGACACCCAGTGCTGCTCATGGGTCTAAAGGAACCCATGGTAGGAAGCTCAGACTGCCCCATCAGAATCTGACAGTAGCAGGGGAAGACACTGTTTCAGGTACACATCACGGACCTAGGGTTAAATGTTTTGAATGCAACCAGTGGGGCCATGTGGCATATAGATGTCCACAGAGGCAAGGTGTGTAACACAAGTTGAGAGAGCCAGTAAGTGGGAAAGACAAAATGCAAATAATAGGTTGCCTTGAGACAACAAGGGTATCAAACTACCATCCTGTAGATGTCCTGATAGGGAGGGATTTAGATGAGGCAGTACCATGTGTTAATGCAGTTAGGCTTGGAGACATGCATGTGGGTCTGGTAGCCTGAGAGAAACCTAGACAGACTGCACACTTTCAGCCAGGACTGGTGAGGTGGTTACTTCAGGGAGATAGCTACCCTGTAGCGTAGAGACTGAAGGTGAGCCACAGCTGCTTGTGGGTACTGAAGGTCCCTTGGACAGAGTGACTGCAAAGGTAGAGGTGAGTAGTAGTACCCAAGCTGACAGTGAGGCACCACTGTCAGAGGATGCAAGACTTCCTGTGGAAGGGGAGCTAAGAAGGGTTACAAAGAAAGAGTTGAGACAGACTCAGCTCTCAGACCCTACATTGCAAGGCCTGAGGCAGGTAGCTAGTAAAGCACCTGATTCTCAAAGGGAGAGGGAATATGTATACTGGGACAAAGGTTACTGTATAGAAAGTGGACCCCTGAGGGAGGGGTAGAAGGTGAGAGAATACAGCAGTTGGTAGTCCCTAGAGCCTACCATCTGGCACTTCTAGCCATAGCCCATGATATTCCCTTTGCAGGTCATATGGGCATAAAACATACAAAGAGGCATATTATGCAATACCTTGATTGACCAGGAATTTCCAGAGATGTAACAGGGTACTGCAGGACCTGTGAGCAGTGACAAAAGGTAGGTAAGGCAGGAGACAAGGTGAGAGCTCCTTTGGTGCCTTTACCTGTGATCGAGGAGCAATTTCAGCGGGTAGCTATGGATATTGTGGGGCCTCTGAGTACCTCAAATTCCACAGGGAAAAAGTATATCCCAGTGGTAGTAGAGTATGCTACAAAATACCCTGAGGCAGTGGCATTGTCCTCCATTGAGGCTGAAAAGGTGGGAAATGTGTTGTTAGAGGTTTTCAGAAGTGTAGGTTTCCCAAAAGAAATACAAACTGACAGAGGTGCCAATTTCATGTCAGACCTACTGGTTTGTCTGTGAAACTACTGTTGGGTGAAGCACCTGAGGACCACCCCTTAGCATCCCCAGACTAATAGTCTTGTTGAGACGTTAACTCTACAATCATGTCCATGCTACGGGCATTTGCAGACCATTTCAACAGGGAGTGGGACAGATATTTGCCCCATCTGTTGTTTGCTTACAGAAAGGTTCCCCTGGAATCCACAGGTTTTTCACCATTTGAGTTGCTGTAGATAGATTTAATTTGAGATTAGTGGAAAGGTGAGTGTGAATCTCACAAAGATGTCTGTTATTGCTTATGTCCTAAACCTCAGGACAAGGCTCAGGGAATTCATGGGCTTGGCCCAGGAGAACCTGGCAGAAGTCCAACAACAGAAAAAGCTCTGGTATGACAGGAATGCTGGAGCTAGAGAGTATAGGGCAGCAGGTAATGGTTTTCATTCGTGTCAGACACAACAAGCTGCAAGCAGCCTGGGAAGGGCCCTACAAGGTAGTAAGGAAGGTTAGTGGTGTTAACTACATGATGGAACTGCTAGGCAGACGGCAGGGGCACAAATTGTACCATGTTAACATGATAAAACCATACCATGATAGGGAGGCCCTTGTACTGAAGTATTTGCAGTGGATTGCAGGAGGCGTCTGAGGGAGATCTGGTGACTGATCTCCTGAGTGAGGCTCAGACTTACACCTCAGTGGAAGGGGTAGCAATGTCCCAGCAGCTATCTCCTACCCAGGTTCAAGAAATCTGAGCAGTGTTACAGGAGTTTGGGCACATGTCCACTGGGAAACCAGGGTGCACCCACCTGGTACAGCACCAGGTGAGTAGAGGCCCCAAAGGCTATTAGGCACGCCCCTTACAGGGTGTTTGAGAGAATCAAACAGACTCTGATGGAGGAGATACAGGAAATGTTGGAACTAGGGGAAATTCAAGAGTCCAGCTGTCCCTGGGTCTCCCCAGTGGTGCTGGTGCCAAAGAAGGATGGTTGCACTGGGTTCTGTGTGGACTACAGGAAATTAAATAGTCACACAGAGGCAGATGCTTACTCCATGCCTTGGACAGATGAGGCGCTAGAGCAGCTAGATGGGGCTAAGCATCTTACCACCATTAATCTTACCAAGGGTAACTGGCATGTGCCCTTGACTCCCAGTGCTAGAGAGAGGTCAGCCTTTGTGACACCTTTTTGCTTGTATGACTTCAATAAGATGCCCTTTGGGATGAAAAATGCCCCAGCAACTTTCCAGAGGATGGCAGATCATATCCTAGCAGGAGCAGGAGGGTTTTCCCTTCCTTACCTAGATGATATTGCCATCTACAGACATTCCTGGCAAGAGCACCTTCAGCATGTCAGGGAGGTGCTGGTCAGACTACAGAGTGCAGGGTTGACCATTAAGCTGAGCAAATGTCAGGTGGGTATGGCACAGATCTCCTACCTGAGACATAGAGTGGGGAGTGGTAAAATCAGGCCAGAACCTGGTGGAAGCTATTCAGGCATGGTCTGCACCTGTTACCAAAAAGCAGGTGAGGGCATTCTTAGGGACAGTAGGGTACTATAGAAAGTTAGTCCCCAGTTATTGTACCATAGCTGCTCCCCTCACATACCTGACAATGAAAAACAGCCCAGATAAGGTAGTGTGGACCACAGCATGTGAGCAGGCATTCCAGAAGCTTAAAGCTGCTTTGGGAGGACCCCCTGTTCTAGCCAGTCTAAATTACAGCAAAGAATTTGCTGTGCAGGTGAATGCTTCAAACCATGGGGTGGGGGCTGTACTTAGCCAGATTTGTTCAGAGGGAGAGCACCCAGTGTTTTATCTCAGTCATAGACTCCAACACAGGGAGGAATGCTGTGCAGCTGTAGAAAAGGAATGTCTAGCCATAGTGTGGGCACTGCAGAAACTTCAGTCTTATCTGTATGAAGGAAATTCACTGTAGTTACAGATCACAATCCCCTAACATGATTACACTGAGCCAGCCAGCAAAATGCTAAGTTGCTAAGATGGAGCCTAGGGCTGCAAGCATATGATATATCAATGCAGCACAACACTCGGATAAGCAATGCCAATGTAGATTGTCTCTCAAGACAGGGAATGGGGAAAAGTATACTCAGATAGACTCAGATAGACCTAACCCTCTCAAGCAACATTTCTCAAGAGACATTTGAAAAACTAGCTTGAGTTCTTGGGGGGGGGGGGTGAAAAAATGAAAGACTACGATCCCAGCTAGATAGAATTTTGTAGATAATTCTATGTCATTGTAAATATTAATATAATCCACCTGCTTGGTTTACAAATGTAAAGAGAACTATATGTTATGATTAAACTATATCTAGTACTGAGCTTCAGAAATGTAGCTACAGTGCCCCCTGCTGGAAGAAAGCCGATAAATGAAGCATTTTATAACTGTTTGATCTCAAAACTCGGAGACAGGATGCCTGGACCAGCAAATTCTTTCTATTGTTTTGAGACCAGTGTTAATTGCTAGATTTTACATGTATAATGTCTTTTATTGCTGTGGCTTCCAGGCTGAAAAGGTGGGAAATGTGTTGTTAGAGGTTTTCAGCAGTGTAGGTTTCCCGAAAGAAATACTGACTGTCAGAGGTGCCAATTTCATGTCAGACCTACTGGCTTGTCTGTAGAAGTACTGAGGGGTGAAGCACCTGAAGACCACCCCATACCATCCCCAGACTTAAAGTCGTGTTGAGACATTAAACTCTACAATCAAGTCCATGCTATGGGCATTTGCAGACTGTTAGATCAGTTTTTTTTTTTAATTTTATTTTACCGACAGACAGGCTAAATAATAAAATAAGCTACAAATGGTGTTTCATTTATGCATACATTTTAGAAAGCAAAAACAAAGAATCTTCCAGCCTGTCGGAATTGAGCTCCCCGCATGCGTCGTGCACGCATTTCAGGTGTTGAATGCAAGCGGGAAAGAAATGTTTTGAATGCAAGTGGGAGGAAACGCGACTGACTTTCCCGTACACAACTGCTGCTCGGAATGGATCTGCTGCTGCGAGAAAGAAATTACGTTTCCTTCACAACTGCTGGTCTGCCGCTGTGGGAAAGAAATGATGTCTGCAGCAGGAAACTCCCAAAAAGATGATAAGGTAAGTTAGAAGAGCTCTTAAAGTCTCTTACATCTGAAATGACTGGCAAGGAAGAACATCTCTCTCTCGCTCTTCTGTTACTGGATATAACAGCAGCTACGGTTCTTAAAGAGCCGTTTCTTCTTATTCTATAACCTCTCAAAATATACACTCTTGAACTTGTGTTTATTAGAGTTTCAGCATGTTTTATATAAGTGTGAATGTGACCATTTATAAATAATATTATAACGTTTTTTTTTTTTTTTTTATTACCAAGTAGCTGAATACTGACACACATTTGCAGAAGTAGTAATCACTGCTTGGGTTTAGGTGGACTAGTATTTACCTGTGTGTGTGTCTGAGTTATACCATGGAGATAAAAACTTAGTGGTTGAACAGAAGCTGACTATTCTGTCATAATGCCACCAATGGCTAATGCTTTTTTATCTTGGCTTTCCATTCATCCTTGCATTACTTTTTCTGTTGACTATTGCATACATTTTGTTGAGAAATTCTTCTAAAATGTTCCTGAATTTTTGGGTGGGGATTGCCTTAAAAAAGGGAATAAACAGGCTGTCAATGTGACAAGAAAATATAAATGTTAAACTAGCCAATGCATGTTACACTTCTGTTACTGCAAAAACGTATAAAACAAATTACAGCCCACACTTTCTTAGTGACCCCTTCATTAGACTAACATGTTTATATGACTAAGCGTCTTATGTAATCACCTTCAGTATAAACAGGCTAGTCGAATGGTGTTCAGTGTACAAAGCCACATGTTGTAAATATATTTAATAAAAACATTTTAATTTATAGCTAACCATTTTCTTTTGATTACAGCAAGTATTTTATCTGTTTACTTTTAATTTATTCATTATGTTAGTTTTGAGAAGCATGCTTTATTTAATTTGCTTCTTTAACTATAGCTGTCATAAGTAGCAGTGTGACTTGATGTGAAACTATCAGGGTGATGTTCCTGTCAGTCTCATTCACAACTGCTGCTTTTGAATAGATCTGCTGGAAAGAAACGACTTTTAGGTAGGGAACCGGGGTGTGTGTGTGTGTGTGTGTGTGTGTGTGTGTGTGTGTGTGTGTGTGTGTGTGTGTGTCAGTCTCTCTCTCTGGAATGTTTGGCTCATACATACTTTTGGTCTGTTCCTCTTAAAATTATTGTTTTCTGGCAAATCTAGTGAGAACTGAATTCACTAAATCATAGCCATTTAAGTTTCTGTCTTTCAGGAAATGCATGGTTGGTAACACAAAACATTTTATACTAGCAACTTTTCTAAGATCATACAAGCAATGTTTAAAATGTGTCCCTGGTTTTGGGCTTTTGTCCCCTTCCCAATAAATGTTGGCTATTTACAGATTTCATATGCTGCATAGGTCTTCAGGGGGAGAGACGTGTAATGCTGCTTATGGTAAGTGTGTTTGTGTTGTCAGTAGTACGACGGGTAGAATACTTGCTTTTGATATAGAAGGCTGTGGGTTCTACTCCCACAGCATGTAGATAGATTGCTGTCACTGTGCTCTGTTGTGCTTTGCAGCCCTGACAATGTCCTCTTTGGCAGAGATACCTAGTAATTATGAACCTGTTATCAGTTTGTCATCCATTCCCTGTTGTAATATTACTAGCTTATCGTTTTTTTTTATGCAACATAGGCAATTTATATCTCAAGGGCAACAGGCACTTTATTTGTAGATGAAACAATGAAATATTAAGTTGTTTGCTAGCAGCAACCTCTTCATTAGTTATATATCTCCTTAATGTAGAACTATATGACTTTTACTTCTGCAGAGATTGCGCATATTTACTGATACTGGTGGATTGTAGATGTTACAGACTTTTATGATGGAAATGTTCTGAATTGGGCAGTTTAGTCAATTATTGGTTCATGCATTTTGTTTCATTGCGTACTGTAAAAATGTTCAAAACAAATTTAAAACGCGCTGTAACAAGTGTGCTATATTATACAAGGAATATAATTTAATACTGTCAGGAAGGTATATCAAAGAACACATGTATGTTTTGTGTGCAAGGGGGCCTATGATTTGAAAACAGCCGAAAGCTAGTCATTATCCACCACTGGCCAGATGCATTTTCTTTGAATGTGGGTATCAATGCTGTTTCAATGAATATGAGTTTCAAGGGCAGAGAAGTTATAATGCTAATTCTATTTTCATTGTGAGACTGTACTGCTTTGTTTAGCAGAGGTCTAGTAGTGTTTATGCTATAAAATGTAAAATAAAAAATTTAAATGAATACAAATAAACATTGTAGAAGTAAAGCAGTATGCACATTATAGTGTTTATGGTAAATAGGCCAAAATAACCAGGTAATGGGACATTGGAATGGCTGCAGGGAGGCTCTGGTGCCATATTTTGGTTATGATTAGTTTGCGTTTGAATGTTTATCCCACAATTCCATTGGAGTGGGTGGGGTTACATAATTATGTATGCAAATTATATGTTAATCAGCATACAGATTTGTACCTATTTTTCATGGGCCTTGTCCAGATTTTTGATGTTTCCAGGTTGAGAGGTATGCTCATGACAGTTTCATGCTATCAGGGTTTAAAAGGTCAAAGGTAATAGCAAGCCTTTGGAGTTTGGATTTTTAAGAAAATAGCAGAATTCTTGTTATGTCAAAATTGTGTTGTGTTTGTCTACAAACTTGCAAGAGCTTATCTGATTTCATGTAGAAAAATGTATATG
Source organism: Protopterus annectens (assembly GCF_019279795.1). NCBI lineage: Eukaryota > Metazoa > Chordata > Ceratodontiformes > Protopteridae > Protopterus > Protopterus annectens. The sequence goes on from NC_056747.1 coordinate 777,461,789, forward strand.
TATTTTTATACAGAAAAATGTAAAAGTCTGTACAGCAAGCAATGCTGCTGGTTTATAGCTGTTAAAGCTGTATTTCATGCAGAAAATGTAAATAAAGTTAGGGCAATAAGCAAAGCTATCAGATTATAATTGTTAAATATGCAAATGTTATTTTAAGGACCTGATACTAAATACAATCAAACAAGAAATGAAAAGAAGAAGTTTAAAATGCCTAACTATAAAAAGGACACTTCAGCATTAATGCAGGCCTAATGCAGGCCTTACTTCACTTCATCAGTGACTGGAACAATGCAAAGCAAAATTTGACAAAGAACTGTGGGACAGAAATTGACTGTCTATGTGTTTCAGTTATTTTTTCAATGCTTTTTAAAATGTTTTCATGTTTCAGACAATTGTATTATGTTTTTAGACAATGTTCTCATGTTTTAGTAGTAGTTTTCAGTCTGTGTTCAAATGGATTTCAGTTTGTGTTCAGTTAACAGTCAAAATGTTCTCATGTTTCAAGCAATGTTATTAGTTAGGATATAACATGTACCAGTTTCAGTTATGTTTTTTATCTGTGTTTAGTTAACACTGGCAAATTATATTATTTTGGTTTAGTTAGTCTCCAGAATATACACAGCTATTTTTAAATGTTCAGTAAATGCTAATGTAGATATTAGTCAAGTTTCATAATTTGTGTCTTTCGGCTTTTCCTGGTTAGGGGTCGCCACAGCGGAACTCCGGTCCGCTAATGATTGGCAGTTGATTTTTACGTACTGGCTTGCCAGGCCTGACGCACAGCCTTCAATGAAGGTACACCCATTCACGCATGTCTCCACGCAGAAGACGCTCTAGCTAAGAATCGAACCAGACAGCGTCTGACTGTGAGGCGACAACGCTACCGCAGCACCACCACCGTACATTCATATTCAATTATGTGTTCAGTATACTACATTTCAGTCAAATCCTACTTCACATTATTCAGTCATTAGTTAAGGGTAAAGTGACAGACTTATTTGTACATTATTCAGTCATCAGTTAAGGGTAAAGTAACAAAATTATTTTTTGTTACAGGCTTATTATTTAACTAATAGGTAGTAATAGTCAAGGCATTGTACATTACTGTCACATTTCAAAATGCTTCACATTATTAAGTCATTAGTTAAGAGTTTGTTTGTTTGTATCTTTCGGCTTTTCCCGGTTAGGGGTCACCACAACGGAACTCTGGTCCGCTAATGATTGGCAGTAGATTTTTTTTACGTGCCGAGTTTGCCAGCCCTGACGCACAACCTTCAATGAAGGTACGCCCATTCACGCATGTTTCCACACAAAAGACGCTCTAGCTGAGAATCGAATGGCACAATGTCTTGCTGTGAGGAGACAACGCTACCGCAGCACCACCACCGCAGTCTAAGTCATTAGTTAAGGGTAAGGTAACAGAATTATTTTTACAGGCTTATAGTTATTCAATGCACTCAAGGCATAACAGGGTAGGCTTAATATGTTAATTAGTTTACAGATTACAGTGCACGCTTACAGATTGCAGTGCACTTTACATTAGTCAAGAATTAAGGACACTAACAGACAATGCAAAGGTATAGACTTAAAATACAGAAAGTATAGGTTTTAGCAAACTATTATAGCTCATAAATATTCATAAAAGTAAAAAAGGTAAGTAGCATTATAAAATAAATTTAAATAAAATGTATAGTCATAAGTTAATACAGAATATGGTAATTATGCTTCCTTTTCTCCCGCAGAATTACTGGTAGCAAACCTTAAGCTCAATGACTATACTACTATTACTGTCATATCTATCTACATTCCACCAGGGGACAACATTCCTTTTTGGAAAGCTTTCTCTCCTACCTCTCCCAAAATGTCCCTAATGAAATCATCCTCCTTGGGGTCATGAACATAAATTGGGAAACACTTACCAGTCCTAAATCAACATACTATATAAATCTATATGGCTTTTCACAACTTATCTCCCAACCTACTCATACCAATAACACTCATTCTACCAGTACACTCATTGACTAGAGTCTTGTCTCAAATCTTTCTAAATACCATAGTCCTGAAACACTCTCTGTCTCCCTGAGTAACCACTCTTCAATAAAAGTACTTAGACATACCTCCCACTTATCTAAACCACATAGATACATAGCCTGTCGTAAATTATCCAAATTCAACCCAGAAACTTTTAATAATCTCTTACTCTGAATAAATTGGAACTTCCTCACCCAGCTCCCACTTGATGAAACAGTTCAAGCTTTTAACTCAACCTTCCTAAATATCTTAAACTCACTAGCCCCATTATTGAAAGTAAGGATAAAGCTACTATATCCCCTTGGCTATCTAAGAATACTCACACTTTCATGACAGCCAGAGACCGAGCCTGGAAAACTTGGACCCAAACTAAACTACCAGAGGATCTACAAAATTATAAAGAACTGAGAAATAAGACAAACAAATTTATTGATGAAGATAAAAAAGACTTCTACTATAACCCTCCAGCTGCCCTAAAATCAGATCCAAAAAAATTCTGGAATGTCATAAACCAAATACTTCATCCTGGTAATCCTACTTCACCTAATCCATCTCCTGACAAATCTCCCAAAAAGACTGCTAACTACTTCAATGCCTATTTAATTCAGTCAATAGCCAAACTTTTCAATCCTAATCTAAAATACTCCAGTAACAATGTTCCAAATTGTTTGAAACCTCCACTCACAGCCAACTTTGCAAACTCTTTTTTCCTTAAAGCAGTCCCTACTGCTTACATCAAAACCCTTCTTTACAAACTAAAACCATGCTCTGTTTCTGTTGGCAGTATCCCATCTTACTTTCTTTAGATAGCTGTTCCCTCTATTGCTTTGCCAGTATCTATTTTAATCAACCTTTCCATCTTTGCAGCTAAAGTACCTGCTATCCAGAAACAATTCTACATCATACCTATTCACAAAGGTGGCAATTCCACAGAACTCTCAAACTTCAGACCAATAGCTATCCTCTCCCGTCTGTCTAAAGTCTTAGAAAAATGTATACATATACAAGTAATGCAATATTTTATACAGGGCACACTCCTCACTCCCACTCAGCATGGTTTCCGACCCAAACATAGTACCACTAAAGCTCTACTTTCCTTTCTCAACACCATTTCTATAGCTAGAGATAATCATAAACATATTTCATGCTTATTCCTTGATCTCTCAAAAGCCTTCGACACTGCCTCACATCCACTGCTACTGAATAAACTCTCTGATATCAACTTCTCTACTACAACAGCATGGTTCTCCAGCTATCTCACTGACCAACAGCAATCAGTAAGATGGCACTCCTCACTATCATGTCCCCTTCCAGTGAAAATGGGTGTTCCCCAAGGATCCATCCTTGGACCACTACTTTTCAATATATTCACCAAGTCACTCTACTCCTCTTGTCCACAATCCTCATTAGTCCAATATGCAGACAACTCCACAGTTATCACCATTGCTAACTCACCCTCTGATCTTCTAACAGATACCCAGTCTTCTTTCAACTCTGTTGAAACCTGGCTCACCAATAATCAGCCCACCCTTAATCCCCCCAAAAAACAAACTCTTACTCTTTCTCCCCAAAACTGTTACTCATATCAAATTTTCTTTTCAAATGAAATCAGTAAATCACACTCTCATAGTTGCTGACGCTAGTACTAAACTCCTTGGTGTAACCATCGATGATTAGCTAAAATTCAACCTCCATATAAATAACTGTATCAGGAAAAAACATCAAAAACTAGGACTTCACCTATGCTTATCTTTTGCCATGCCTAACATATTGCTCCCAAATACTCACAAATCTTAACTCCACCTTACTTAGCAAACTTGAATCAACCTATCACAAAATATCCAGATTTGCTGCACAACAAACCTACAAATCCCACCATTGTATCTCTCTCAAACATCTAAACTGGCTCAAACTACCAGACCACCTACTCCTCTCTCAACTTCAAATTTTACACTCCATTATTTATTCACCATCCTACTTTCCAGCACTAGGCACCATAATCTCCCACTATGTCCCATCCAGACTACTCAGGAGCTCCACCTAAGACCTTTTACAAATTTACAAGCCCAAGTCCAAAACAGGAGCCATTACATACAGCTACCATCCCTCTATTGCTTGGAACAAACTGCCACAAGAAGTTAGATCAATTCACATCCTAAAGTATTCAAACTAGCCACTAAAGAGTACTTAAAAAGTCACTGGATTTGTATCTGTTCCTGGCTTTCTTGAATATACCTTCACTAAATAACAAACCTAACTTCCTCGGTCTTGCCATCATTTCTTCTCCTCTATATCAAAACATTTACAACTTAAACTAGTCTACTTCATCATTTTTTACCTAGCACTATCTCCTTTCCTTCTGCTGCAGTATTCTTCATAACATTTTTATAGATAATTGTAACTGCATATATATGATAACTGTTCTACAAGTTTTATTATGAATGATTATAATGTTAACTGTGTTTGTAATGGTTATATTTTTTGTAACTATGTTTTGGAGCTTTTCTCCCCGGGCCTCTGCTGAAAAGGGGCTTTTGCTCAGTCAGACAATCCCATTTAACAAATGTAAAATAAATAAATAAAATAAGACCATTTATAAAGTTATCTTTTTAGTGCAGATTTCAATTAGTCTTCAGAAAATAGCCATCATGCTTGATAGGTTATACAATATATGGCAGAAGAAAGCTACCAAGGAGGGGATTTCCTTTAGATCCAATGCAGTAAATGAAAATTAAGGTAAAAAGTATAACAAAGATGAGCCAAGTGGGCTCAAAAGTTGAGGCAAATCTAGCAAAGATCCAAGACAAGCAGAAAAATGCTAATAAAAGGGCACAATGCAAAATTACCAGTCCAGTCCCTAAAGTAAGGTTGTATGTGTACAATACAGAACAAGGGGCACTTTTGCCTTACATGCCAAAATTACTGGCTAGGCAAATAATAAAGTTCAACAATCAGCTACTAAGTTATATAGGTTTTCAGAAGTTTTGGCCTATCATAAAGTATAAGTTTTAAATAAAAAAAAGTAAAAGTAAAAAACTTCAAGAGGAGTGTATAATATTTCTGCAGACTAACCCTACATTAAGAAAACCTCAGTTGCAGAGAAGGGCCAGTTTCAGGAAAAAGCATTGCACAGTATACAAATAAAATTTTCAAGACCTCTTCCTATAGAAAAATGGGGTTAATGTACAAGTTTAAATATATCACCCACTTGAATACTCTAAAGACTATAAATTTAGGTAATATAAGATCAAATCATAAAGTTAAGAGATTTAAATCCAAACAGGCCATAAATGCTCAAGTGACACCTAGTGGTCAAATTTAAAATTGCAAGTTTATTCAAATCTTAAAGTTAAAAGACTTAATCCAAACAGTGCAAAAATAATCAAGTGACACACGGTGATCACATTCAAAATTGCAAATTTATTCAAATCATAAAGTTAAAAGAGTTAAATTCAAATGGCATAAATAATCAAGTGACACCTAGTGGTCAAAATTAAAATTGCAGGTTTACCAATTTTTTTTTTTATTTTATTTTTAGATTATAAGTCACATAGCATAAAAGCTAAATGCAATAGTTAGCAATATAAACATAAGGTAATTACAGAAGTAGGTCCCAGTAGACGTTTGTCAAGGGATCTCAGGGGCAACTGTTAGATCAGAGTTTTTTATTTTACAGACAGACAAGCTAAATAATAAAATAAGCTAGTAATGGTGTTTCATTTATGCATACATTTTAGAAAGCAGAAACAAGGAATCTTTCACTGACCTTGCTGGCTATGAAATGGTGTTTTATTTATGCATACATTTTAGAAAGCAAAAACAAAGAATCTTCCACTGAATGTTGACCTTGTTGAAATAACAGTTTGTCAAGGGAAGCTTGCAAAGAGTATTGATATGTTCTTTTCTCAAGGAAAGAATCAAGAGATAAGTTAAAAACAAGATGTAGTCTAAGGATCAAGGATTAAGGGTGGATATAGTCAATAGAGGAAAATTACTGAAAAGGAGAATATAATAGCTGGCAGTTAAGGTTAGTAAGTTCGTTCGACCTGTTACTTCTGAGAAGATGTCTAATACTTGAGCATGAGTACAGAAAACAGGTCATCTAGAGACTATGTCAGTTTACATTGTTTAGGACAATCAGAATGATGTACAGCAACTTGAATTGTTTATCAGAACTGTTAATGGAGACAGTATTCCAGATATTGTGAACATTTAATAAATCCTTATTAAATGAACTACAGTGTTTGGAGAATTCATGCTGAACAGTGCACAAGATTTGCCTCATAAGTGAGAGACTGACACCTATTGAAGTATGAGCTTGGGTAATTAAGACTTTCTTTTTTCAGTCTCATGGCATACAGCATTTCCAGCTAATTAAGATAAAGTAACTTCATATCTAATCTTACACAGCCCATTTTAAGAGGGAGTGGGACAAATATTTTCCCCATCTGTTGTTTGCTTACAGAGAGGATCCCCAGGATTCCACTGTTTTTTCACTCTTTGAGTTGCTGTATGGGCATAGGGTGATGGGACCTCTAGATTTAATTTGAGATGAGTGGGGAAGTGTGTGTGAATCTCACAAGGAGTCTGTTGTTGCATATTTCCTAAACCTCAGGACAAGGCTCAGGGAACTCATGGGCTTGGCCTAGGAGAACCTGACAGAAGCCCAACAACAGAAAAAGGTCTGGTATGACAGGAATGCTCAAGCTAGAGAGTATGCTATAGGGCAGCAGGTAATTGTTCTCATTCCTGTCAGACACAACAAGCTGCAAGTAGCCTTGGAAGGACCCTACAAGGTGGTAAGAAAAGTCAGTGATGTTAACTACATGGTAGAACTGCTAGGCAGGAGGCCGGGGAACAAATTGTGCCATGTTAACATGATGAAACCTTACCATGATAGTGAGGCCCTTGTGCTGAGTATTTGCAGTGGATTGCATGAGACGTCTGAGGGAGATCTGGTGACTAATCTCCTCGGTGAAGCTCAGACTGACACCTCAGTGGAAAGGGTACAAATGTCCCAGCAGCTATCTCCTACCCAGGTTTGAGAAATCCGAGCAGTGTTACAGGAGTATGGGGACATGTTCATTGGGAAACCAGGGTGCACCCACCTGGTGCAGCACCAGGTGGATACAGGACCCTAAAGGCCTGTTAGACAGGCCCCTTACAGGTGCCTGAGAGAGTCAAACAGATTCTGAGGAAGGAGATACAGGAAATGTTGGAACTAGGGGTAATTCAAGAGTCCTATAGTCCCTGAGCCTCACCAGTGGTGCTGGTGTCTAAGAACGGTGGCAACACCAAGGTCCGTGTGGACTACAGGAAATTAAATAGTCACACAGAGTCAGATGCGTACCCCATGCCTAGGACAGATGAGGCCTTAGAGCAGCTAGGTGGGGCTAATTATCTTACCACCATTGATCTTACCATGGGTTATTGGCAGGTGCCCTTGACTCCCAGTGCTAGAGAGAGGTCAGCCTTTGTGTCTTATTTTGGCTTGTATGAGTTCACAAAGATTTCCTTTGGGATGAAAAATGCCCCAGCAACTTTCCAGAGGATGGTAGATCATATCCTAGCAGGAGCAGAAGGGTTTGTCCTTGGTTACCTAGATGATATTGCCATCTACAGCCATTCCTGGCAAAAGCACCTTCAGCATGTTAGGGGGATGCCGGGCAGACTACAGAGGGCAGGGTTGACCATTAAGCCAAGCAAATGTCAGGTGGGTATGGCAGAGGTCTCCTACCTGGGACATGGAGTGGGGAGTGGGAAGATCAGGCCAGAACCTGCCAAAGTGGAAGCCATTCAGGCATGGCCTGCACCTGTTACCAAAACGCAGGTGAGGGCATTCTTAAGGATAGCAGGGTACAACAGAAAGTTCATCCCCAGTTATAGTACCATACCTTCTCCCCTCACTGACCTGACAAAGAAAAACAGACCAGACAAGGTAGTGTGGACCACAGCATGTGAGCAGGCATTCCAGAAGCTTAAAGCTGCTTCCCCGCTGTTAGCCAGTCCAAATTACAGCAAAGAATTTCTTGTGCAGGTGGATGCTTCAAACCATGGGGTGGGGGCTGTACTTAGCCAGATCTCTTCAGAGGGATAAGAGCACCCAGTCATTTATCTCACTTGAAGGCTCCAACCCAGAGAGGAATGCAGTGCAGCTGTAGAAAAGGAATGCCTATCCATAGTGGGGGCACTGCAGAAACATCAGCTTTATCTATATGGAAGTAAATTCACTGCAGTTACAGATCACAATCCCCTAACATGGTTATACAGAGCCAGCCAGCAAAATGCTAAGTTGCTACGATGGAGCCTAGGGTTGTAAGCATATGATATGTCAGTGCAGCACCACAATGGGATTAGCAATGCCAATACAGATGGGCTCCCAAGACAGGGAATGGGGTAAGGTATACTCAGATAGACCTAACCCTCTCAAGCAATGTTTCTCAAGGGACAATTGAATAACTAGCTTGAGTTCTTAAGGGGGGGGTGAAAAACTGAAAGCTGCCAGCCCAGCTAGATAGAATTTTGTAGATAATTCTATGTCATTGTAAATAATAATATAATCCACATGCTTGGTTTGCAAATGTAAAGAGAACTATATGTTATGATTAAACTATATGTTGTACTGAGCTTCAAAAATGTAACCAGACTGTCCCCTGCTGGAAGAAAGCTGATAAGTGAAGCATTTAATGACTGTTTGATCTCAAAACTTGGAGACAGGATGTCTGGACCAGCAAATGCTTTCTATTGTTATTGAGACCAGAGTTAATTGCTAGATTTTACATGTATAATGTCTTTTATTGCTGTGGCTTCCTGGCCAGGTGCAAGCTTACTAAGAAATGTACATTTTGAGTTTCTGGTAGCCTGGGGACCAGAGAAGTGTCAAGAATAATGTAATGGGAAATGACTCAGCAGTACTGTGTTATCAATGTAAGACTTTCTCAGAGAGAGAGAGAATTAAGCATTTTGTATTTTGTTTGAACCTGAACACATCAGCTCACCAGCACTCTGCCTTGTAAGTAAAGTTATTTAGAACTTAGTATTTCTCTTAGAGGTAGACAACATAAAGACAGTTTAGTTTAGCTGTTTTCTATATTTATGTCAGACTATCCTACAATATTGTTTTAAAGTTCCTGTGATTTCTGAACTCTGTTATGTCATTGTGTTGAAGTAAGAAGTATTGTCTTGTGTTTTTATTATTTATTATTAAATATTTTTAACCTTTCAACTGTGGCTGTTTTGTGTAGAGATAAGTTTAGCTCTTAGAGTGCATTGCATGTATTTGGTGATACTGTACCAGCCACTCCTAAATAGTCTTCAAGTCTTAGTCACACTTACTATTTGGATAATAATACTGCACAGTAAAATTGGACACCCTTTGGTAAGGGCCTTATTAGTACCTGATATTAGTGGTTGGTGGTAGTCAGTACTACCTTATAGTCTGGGCAGAAAAGGGGCATAGCTGGAGAACCTGTGCCAGCCTTCCCCAAGAGGGTCTGTGTGTTTGTATATAATTCATATCTTAAAGGGTGTGTGTGTGTGTGTGTGTGTGTGTGTGTGTGTGTGTGTGTGTGTGTGTGTGTGTGTGTGTGTGTGTGTGTCAGATACTTGGGCAGGGACACGAAGCACTGGTTGGACAGATAGGGTGCTGGAGGATTTGGCTTGACCACTAGGCTGAGATCTGTTCCCTATAGCTGTGCCAGTGTGGAGTCATATTGGGGCTCTCGAGAGAAAGGGATAAACCAGACGTAGACTGACTGTGATCTCTCTGTGCTCTTAAGAGAAATTATACTTTACTGTATGTGTACTTGTTATCCATCCCAATGTGCACGCTCCTCACTGGTGCTAGTGGTGAGGACTGAAGTTCCTTAATTACTAGGCCAGTGCATGGCGTCACACTTTCAATAAAGCAAAATGCACAATCCAACAAAATGACATTAGCTTCTAACCTTTGTTATAGTACTATAAAGAACAGAGTAGAATTTTATATCTAAGCACAGCTAAACATACCAACTAGAAAGTGAAGCAGGAAGAATGGATGCTACAACACATCCCAGGAATCAGAAAGAATAAAGGAAAGACTGTCAAAATCCTGATTTCTCATATGCATCTCAGGGAAAGTAACACAACAAACACCTGTATATCTACAAGTAAAGAAAACACATAAACAAAGAGATGTTTACATAGAAGATTTGCCCTCCCATTCTTCACTTAATTATATATACTAATTCCACGATTGCACAACAAGAAAAGAAGCCCATGCACAGTGAATCAGTCGATGGCAAAACAAAAACTGCACAGGAAATGATTCCAACTGCAAAAGAATACCTATAGTTATACTACCTATGCATGATTATACACATATATTCTTACACATGCATACATATACATACATACATACTGGTCTTCTTTATCCTAAAGATGGGAAATGCAAGCCTAACATTAAGGGGATCAAGGCAAAATCTTATGAGACTAGAAATTTTCCAGCGAAAAGAAGGTCTTGGCATTCAGAGAAAATTGTTCCAATCTGAGCTGTTTTACTAGTCAGTATTAAGGAAGTTGATACTCTGTAAAGCTTTATGAAAGTAGAGTTTTATGTAGGTATATCAACCCCTGTAGCAGATCCTGAAGCACCAGTGGGGGGGGGGGCGTACATTGAGAGGATGACAAGGTACACACACAGTATTTCTAGATGCAGTTCTCTGCATCAAGTGCAGTTTCCCTTAAGAGCACACAGAAACCACAATCAGTCTGAGGCTGGTTTCTCACTCTTTCTCTAGATCCCCAATAAGACCCCCCACTGGCACAGCTATAGAGTTGAGATCTCAGCTGAGTGGCCAAGCCAAGACATTCAGCACCCTCTCTGTCCAATCAGTGCTTCGTGTCCCTGCCCAAGTAGCTGACACACACACACACTGTTTGATGTCTGATTTATACACACACACACACACACACACACACACACACACACACACACACACACACACACACACACACACACACACCTGGGAAAGGCTGGCATAGGTTTACTAGCTATGCCCCTTTTTGCCCAGACTATAAGGTAGTTATTGCTGCCACCAGCCATGTCCTTATCATCTACTTTAAGGCCCTTAACAGAGTGTCCAATCTTACTGTGTAATGTTACTATCAATACAAATGGTAGTTTGACCAAGAGCAAGGCTATTAGAAGTGGCCCACAGTGTCACCAAATAAATATGCAAGTACTCTCAGAATTTAAATATCTATAGACAGATCAGCCACAATGAAATGTTTAAATAGATTTAATAATAAATAATAAAATAACATGTATCAATCTATCTGTATCAATCTCAGTCTTGCTTTCAAGCCTCACAATCTATCTAATTACCCTGTATTGCATCTTCACTATCTAACATCTTTAACCATTCATTCTTTTACACTATTTGTTGTAATGGTAGTAACTAGTTTCCCTCCTGCAACTAACCTTAAGTGCCTTGTCACTACTCTAAAGTGCCACTATACATCTGTATTATCTCTGCTCTTATTTCTATACTTCCACAATTTATTTACTAGAGGCACAAATCCTGTACCACTTATCTACTCCACGTTGGTGTATTTTACTCATTCTTAATTTCTTCTCATGGTTACTTTGGATTTGTTTTATTTTTAGTGGATTATATTCATTATACCTTGTAAATATGCATGGAAACTCTTGTGACATGTCTTGCTTTTTGCTGTTCATATTTTATATTGTCATATTATTATGTTATATTGTTATCTTACATCGTTATGCTGTTTTTCTTTGTACTGAAGCTTTTCTCCCCAGGCCTCTACTGAAAATGGGCTCTTTACAGCCCAGTGGACTTTCCTGGTAAACAAATGTCAATAAATAAATAAATAAACAAGACAATACTAAATATATATTTACAGTGACATCAGAGTTCAAAATCATAGGAAATATTTAAATCAACATTGCAGAACAGTTTCAAATAAATATAGAAAAATATCTAAGCTAAGTTTTGCTGTATTCCTGACTATATCTAACAGAATTACTATAACCTAAAAACGTACTTACTACAGAGCAAGGCAGATGTGATGAATGGATCTTCTAGCTGATGCAGTCAGGTCAAAGACAGAATACAGAATGCTGTATCTGTCTCAGAGAGTGCTCAGATTAACATCTCAAATATTAATGCTGAGCTAGCTTGCAGAATGACATAATTTCTTGTCATATGACTTCTAGTCCCCAGGCCCAAAATAACCATTGATGGCAGCTGGTAGCATTTAGCATCTACCTGTAAAAATATACAGACAAGGGCTTTTCCTCAGATCTTTGGCAAATGCTGGAAATCATAAAACAGTAAAACACTTCCCCCAGATTCTGCACGATTAGTGCAGGAGCTTTAGCAGGCAATATGTCTGCTGTGTGATCCAGGAACAGCCTGCAGGGGTGTGCACGAGTGCTCCTGCACTAGTCCTGCATGGACTAAGCTCCTGTATGCAAATCAACCCATTTGCAGGAGAAATCCATGCAAATGAGGTGAAATTGCGATCCATGAAGCTTGAAACCGGCCGTGCAGGACTAGTGTAATCTGCAGAAATGTAGTTGGTTAGTAACCGAGTACATTCCTGCAAAATCCAAAACGGAGCTGTGACAGCTCCAAATAAAGGCTGCATATCAGTCAAGAAGCATGTCATTGGCCAAGTATAAGGCCATTGGCATTGCAAACAGCTTAAAAAATAAATAAATCAACTTTTATTTTTTTTAGCCGATCTCGGCTGTTTAAGCGTAGGGCATAATAGGATCGGGGGGAAATAAGAAAGTAAACCTAAAATAAGCATTCTAACTAAAATCACTATTCTTCCATTAAAGTCAATGGCAGACAGAAGACAACATGGCCAGTGAGTAGTGGTGGCTAAGGGGGGAGGCTCAGTGTGAGACATGTAACTATGCATTATCAGGCAATCCTAAGCAAATGAGGGGAATGATAGTGAATCTCAGTTTTCCCCAGCATGCTAGTCAGGTCCCAACAGTGTAAGAGCAGGAATAGCTTGGTGCAAGCCTAGGAGCTAGCTGACATCATAGGGGTGTGTGTCAGGCATACTGTAAGCAGATTGGAGCCCTGTGGCTCAGGTTTGCTTCAAGCTAAGCACAGCTAAGCAAGGGTGTGTGTCTGAGTCTGCCTAGCACTCTTTACATTGCCTAAGTGGGTGTGCGAGCCGCGCACCAGGTTTTAAAGGAAAAAAAAGTTAAACCAGTAAATAGCAGCTCTGTGTATATTTGAGCACTCTGTTTGCGCGGCACACCCTCGGGCTTAAACAGGAAGGCAATGGGAAGGGAAAACAGCAGTAGGAAGGTAATAAAGCAGAACTAGCAAAGCTGGCAGGTGAAATGTATCAGAATCAGCCAATTACACAGACTAGTCCAGCCCAGAACACTACTATAAACTATGCAAACACCTTCCCCTCTGTTTTATCCCATACTCTACACCACCGGTGTATACAAGAGGGGAACTTTTAACAAACAAAACTACAAAATGATAGGGGCTGCAGCAGGCAACATAGAATAATATGTGCAAGAGGCTGAGGGTGGTGAGGATGTGAATGCTGTCAATCAACCCACAGTGAGGAGAAGGAGAAGAGTGTACAGACCCAGGCTAACCTACCAGGGGCTACATGAGCTGGAGATAGTGGAGCACTATAGGGTGGACATGGACCTCCTACAGCAAATTGTTGAGCTGTGCTGGCCACGCCTGACACATCGAACTGACCAAGGGGAACCCTTCCCAGTGGATACCAAGGTATGTGTAGGCCTAGGAATACTAGCCATAGCTACCTCCCAAAGCTCAACTGGGGATATCATGGGGATCTCACAGGCATCAGCTTCCAGAGTATTCCACCAGTTCCTGGATGCCATGTCAGCACATGCCAGTGAGCACATATATTTCCTCAACACCCGTGAGGTGTTGGCCAGCAATATGCATCTCTTCCACCAAATAGCAGAATACCCTGAGGTAGTGGGTGCTATAGAATGCACTCATATATGCATCAAAGCACCACCCGGTGATCAGGGTAGGGCCTACATCAACCGCATGGGCCTCTACTCCATCAACTGCCAGGTCATGTGCGATGCCCAGGGCATTATAATGAATGTGTGTGCTGGCTGCCCAGGAAGCTATCACAATTCCCACATTTGGCATCTGATACAGCTGTACCAGAGATTTGCCAATAGGGACGTCCCCCATGGTCACCTAGTGGGGGATGCTGGTTACACTCTGGAGCCATGGCTGATGACACCCATCAGAAATTCACACACACCTGAACAGGAATCCCATAATGAGGCACATGCACAGACCAGACTTATAATAGAGCATGTGTTTGGGATGCTCAAGTCACGGTTCCAGAGTCTGGACACATCTGGTGGAGCCTTGCAGTACTCACCAGCTACATGTACTCAAATTGTTATGGTATGTGCCATGCTACACAATATGATCCTGTGGAAACAGCTGCAGCAGGAACAGCACAGGGCAAGGCCACACAACCCCCTACCAATGCCAAGACTTGCACAGGCACAGAGTGACTTGGAGGAGGAACAACCTGAGCCTGCCCCAGTAGGCAGATGGAGGCATGCTCAGTATATCCTGGCCTTGGTAAAGAGACAATGCATAGCACATACGCTGACAGTAGGGACCCAGGGAATGACACCTCTCTCTGACTTGTACATACAGTAAAAGGGATGCCAAACATGACACTATCTGTGCTCAACCGTGTATAGGGAGTGCACTATGTGCATCCGTCATAGTCGGCCCTCCTGCACCATTCTCAATCCTGGCACACCCACAAGGTAAGTCAATCAACCTACCAATTGCCAAATGGAGTAGAATGTGTTGTTACCTGTATCTATGGTATGGATGTGAGCATGCAAGGGTATTGGGTGGCTGAATGTTATGGCAGAAGATAGTAGACACCCATAGTGATACCATGACATCTGTAATACTTACTGGAGTCACCATAGTCGCCAGTACTATACAGGGTGATAAAACTCATTGCAGGAAATGTGCTGGGTGACATGTGTGTCCATGTGACTCACATATGCCAATCAGGGAGGTTCACATACCCAACAACAGTCTCAGCCAGCAGGACAGGTGTAGACAAACCCAAACAGAGCCTGTGCTATGGCCTCTGAATGATGCATATGGATAACCTCCCCCCAGGCTTACACAGACAGACTACAGCAGGTCAGGCAGTGGGATGTTAGTTCTGAAGGGTAGGAAGTCAGACACTAATAGGTAGGGCAACCAAAGCTAAGACCTATAGTACACTGATATGCCTCTAGTCAGTATGATAGGTTAGAATACAGGATGAAATGGAGTTCCTGACATACCAGCACAGTCATAGCAAATATGTGCAAGTGCCAGGTGTGCCCCCCATCCTATGTAGACATGTAAATAGTATGGTGTGCCCCCCCAATCATGTGTAGAGATGTAGAAATAGTCAGGTATGCCTCCCAATCCTGTGTAGAAATGTAGTAACAGTCAGGTGTGCCCCCCCCAATCCTGTGTAGAAATGTAAAAACAGTTAGGTGTTTCTCCACACAACCCTATGTAGTCATGTAGTAACAGTCAGGTGTGCCCCCCACTCCCGTGTAGACATGTAGAAACAGTCAGGTGTGCCCCCAAACCCATGTAGAAATGTAGTCAGGTGTGCCCCCCCCAATCCGGTGTAGAAATGTAGAAACAGTCAGGTGTGTCCCCCCACAATCCTATGTAGAAATGTAGTAACAGTCAGGTGTGCCCCCCACGCCTATGTAGACATGTGGAAACAGACAGGTCTGCCCCTTCCCCCAATCCAGTGTAGAAATGCAGAGACACTCAGGTGTGCCCCCCCAATCCTGTGTAGAAATGTAGTAACATGTATAAGTAGGTATAATTCAAGTGGAGCACAGATGCCCAGAGGTGGCCAAGGTAGCAGGATAGGCTGCAGCATTTGCACCTAATGCAGGTCTGTGTGTGTTAGGATGGTGTGTTTTATAATGTGTGAGAGTGGTCAGTATGTATGCATGTTGAGGTAAGACCTGGTGGCCATTACCCACTAATGCTGATGACAGGGACAAGCCCTCACAACTGCAGTGCTAAAGACAATCCCCACCAGTATAACACATGCTAGCAGTAAGCCATTGTAAATGTATGGTGGTAATATGTATCACCATCTGAAAGACTAACATGGCATGGCTGTTGGGCTAGATATACAAGCAGTACACAGGGGAAAGTACCCCAGACATACAGTATATATTGTGTCACTGTGAAATGGAGACACCCTTGGATTTGTACATATAGGTATGCAACACAGTAATGGGACCCGTAGTAGGGGATACCGGTGATGCCTGCCTGAACACCTGCAGATCACAAAGGAGGTAGGTCTGATGTATTGGGAATCAGCTGATGTACCTGCACATGCCAGCATAACTGTAATGCCCCATGCTTATCTGTGTGTCAGATGCAAGTAGTGTCCATAGCACACATGCACCCAGCCACGCAAACACCACCCACAGGCACCCCTCTGGCAATATCCCTGCTGTGGGGAATGGGTACAGTAAGACCCCCACCTGTATATGGCAATAGCGGAAGACTTCAGCATGCAGTGCAGGTGTCCCATGCAGGTGTGTCCATAGCTGTATGTAGCACCCTGCCACTATCCACACCACCTGATCAAGACTGATAGAAGGTATTGGCATGAGCAACTATCACACATTTGTTTGTATCGAACAGTCAAATTACTCTCCCTCACCAGCTTAACAAGCTCAACATTTGTTTGTAGGGAACAGTTAAATTACTCTCCCCCACCAGATTAACAAGAAAAAGTTCCTCAAGCCATTCAGGCATGTTCAAAGGCCAGTTCCCAGTGTATTCTCCTGTCCACCTAATGAATCTGGGCATCCTGAGGCAATATCACAACTGCCACATGTACACAGACAACCCTCTCTTCCTACCACATAACACCAAAATCTGTGATAGATGCACTTATACAGCCAAACTTGAGGCAAAGCTCTCTCCAGCCATGACTGGAATAGACAGTGAAGAGGAGAAAGTAACAATCTGCAATACTACACATAGACTCACCACACCTGTAACTGCAAATCCCACACATAGATACTCAGAGGCTCTAAATAAAAATCTGTGGAAACAACAGAGACCTCCAAAGCAGACACACAAGCAACCTCCACCCACAAACACACCACAACCAACACATAACCTCCAAAACCAGTGTGCCACACAACCACAGCCCATAAGGCATAACATCATACGTAACACACTTGTAATAGGAGACTCCATAGTCAGGCACACTGATGTCCCACTCACCAGGCTGGACAAAGACAAGGTTACTGTCAGCTGCTTGTCGGGTGCCAGAATCCACCACATCATGCAGGCACTCAGGTCACTCCATAACAAGTACAAATATGACTCTGTCATTGTCCATGTTGGTGTGAATGACCTGAGATGTACCTCCCTGGACTACATGAAAAGAGACATAGAAGAGCTCTCTGATAATGTAACCAAGGCGGGTATGACCCTAGCCCTCAGTAGCATCTTACCTTCAGCAAGAATGATACCTCAGTACAAGGAAAAAAATTATAAAATTCAACAATTGGCTAAGCTTCTGGTGTCATTCAAAGGGGATCCAGTATCTGTCTCCACCTGGTATGACATGCTCGACAAGCCAAATTGTTTCACCAGAGATAACTTGCACCTGTCACCCCCTGGGATTCTGGATAATGGCCAAGGCTCTTGCCACCCCCATATTGCCTTTTTTAGGCAAGGCTCAAAAGACAAACCCACCACCGTAATAAGTACCAGTGACAAAAAACTGAGAGTAATGCTGTTCAACGCCAGGAGTTTAAACTTCAAAATGCACTCACTTGAGGCTCTTCTCAAAATGGAGAACATCAATATTTGTGCAATAACTGAGACCTGGTTCATGGCCCAAGACAGCACCTCAGCAATTCCAGGCTACAACTCATACCACACATTTCGGCCACAAAACCTGGACAGAAACACCAAAGGAGGAGGCATATCCATATTCATCAAGGATAATCACACCTCCAGACTAGTTGCAAAGTATGATACCTCAGAGATCATCCACGTGCAACTGACAATGGGCAAATATGCAATCCAGATTGTAGCTTGCTAGAGATCACCATCCCTGCCCCAAGACCCCACTCCTCATTCCTCGAGGTACTGGAAAACATGAGGGTCCAACCAAACACCCTAATACTGGGTGATTTCAATTACCCAAACATCAACAGGGAAAACTATTCAAGCACTAATACCTTTCAATGCTTCCTGGAATATATTAACTCAAATGCCCTGGACCAGCTTATCAATACCCCCACAAGGGGCAACAATATACTAGACCTGGTCATCACCAACATGGGGAACAAGTGCTCCATACACGAGGTAAATTCCTTGTTGGTTAGATCAGACCACAAACTCATCACCCTCGATATCCACATACCACCCTCTCTCTCCTCCAAAGAAACCACAGTGAAAAACCTCCAAAGCAAACTTTATGCTACTTAAGATGGAGGTGGCAAACTTCGTTACTCCCATGCAGAATGACAAGACCCATTCCTCCAAAAAAAGGAAACCAGTCTGGTGGACCCAGGCCATAAACAAGCTCTATAATAGAAGGAAGAAATTATTATAAAAAGAGTAAAAACCCAGGAATGGAGGAGCTCCCTGATCAACCTTAGCAAAAAGCTAAGATCCCTTATAAAATCCTCAAAGGTGAGCTTTGAAAGAAAAATTGCAATGGACACCAAAGACAACCACAAAGCATTTTTTAGCTATGTCAAGAACCGAAATGGCAACTCTCAGATCTGCTCTGAGTTACAGCACAATGGTTCAAAATTCACGGAACCAACTGATATCGCCAATATACTGGAAGATAGGTTCAGTGCAAACTTTACTATACCCTCAACCCCTAAAGGGCCCATATCTATACCAGAAGATTGCGCTGCCCCCGTAATCACAGACACCCAGGTGAAAACGGCACTTTCTAAAGCAAAAAACACAGCATCCATGGGACCAGACAGCATCCCAGGCTGCGTGTTACATGAACTCCAAAATGAACTAATCCATCACCTAAATACCATGTTCAACCACAGCCTCACCTCAGGCTAGGTGCCCACTGAGTGGCACATGGCAACAGTTGTCCCACTTCATATGGGAGGAGCCACCACCAACCCTGGGAATTATCAGCCTGACGAGTCTCGTCTGCAAGGCCATGGAGTGCATCATCATGGAACTCATAAACAACAACATTGGGAACCTACAAACCCTAGACCCTACCCAGTTTGGTTTTGTAAAGGGCAGGTCATGTCTTCTAAACCTGGCTGACTTTTTCAAGACGGTCACCAAAGCAATCGATGAGGGAAAGGTGGTCCACACAGCATACCTTGACCTTGCGAAAGCCTTTGATACCATTCCCACTCAGGAATTATAGACAAATTCACTAACCTAAATATGAACCCCTACATTACAAGATGGGTTGCTAACTGGCTCATGGACAGAACCCATACAGTGAAAATAGGAAACACTAGGTCTGACTCCAAACCGGTGACAAGTGGAGTACCCCAGGGCTCAGTCTTGGGACCTCTCCTGTTCAGTATTTATTTCTCTGAGGTACAAGCAAACACAGAGGGACTATGGCTAACAATGTTTGCAGATGACTGAAAACTGGGTGCCATAACTGAGACTCCTACTGATGTAGATATCCTTCAAAAGGGTCTCACTGAAACAGATAGATGGTGCCAAAATCATGGCCTCAAGCTAAATGCCAAAAAGTGCATTGTCATCCCCTTTGGGAAAAACCAAGTACCTACGAATTACCACATAGGTGGCAGCTCACTTAACACAGAGAGTGTGATAAAAGACCTAGGAACCCAGGTGGATAGTAACCTCTCCTTCGATAATCACATTGCTAAAGTGTTTAGAAAATAATTCTACATGGCCCACCTTATCACAAAGGGGTTTGCATCTAGAAAAAAGGAAGTCATTGTCCCCCTCTCCTCACTCATTAGACCCATTATTGAGTACAATGCCCCAATTGGGATGTACCTTACTAGACACCTGCAACAATTGGAGAGGCCTCAAAAATACCTCACCAAGAGGATAATGGGCCTAAAACAGATGCCCTATGCCACCAGGCTAAAAAACCTCCAACTGTACTTGGTTGCATACCAGCTACTCAGAGGTGATCTCTGCCTGACATACAAGTCTATGTCAAACCCCGAATTGCTGGAAATGTTCCACCTAAGGAAAACCTAATCTACCCAAGCTACATGCTCTATGGACCTTAACCTGACCTCAACAATAAACGGGACTTGTTGGAGGGACAGATTCATGTCCCAGAGACTCCCCCTGCTCTGGAATAAGACCCACATATATGTGAGGCAGTGCTCCTCATTAGCACTCTTTAAGAGGAATCT
Organism: Protopterus annectens; assembly: GCF_019279795.1. Taxonomy (NCBI): domain Eukaryota; kingdom Metazoa; phylum Chordata; order Ceratodontiformes; family Protopteridae; genus Protopterus; species Protopterus annectens. The sequence continues at coordinate 777,482,283 of NC_056747.1, forward strand.
TGATGAGTGGATGGGGAACAGGAAATTCACCCCGGGAATCACTTCTGTGGCCCTGCTCGACAGAGGCGCACGTAACTAAATCATGTGGGAGGCGCTAGGTGAAACATTTTGGCTAGGCTTAATTATGCCCTAGGGCCAATAGCTTAGTACCTACCTATGAAGCTATGAACACCTACCCTGTCACCCCAGGGGAATATACTGTATGGTGGTCTGGGACTGTAGGGCTGACATAATTCAACAGCCTGCCACATCTGGCCTGCACCAACACCTAATGCCCCACAGGTGCCTGCCAAAGGCCCACATCTCACACATACTGCCAATGCATGTTTTATCATGGACACCCAAATAACAACATAACACACTCCACATAAGCCATACGCAAGGCCATGTGGACAAACCACAGTAACATGTCACCCATGTCCCACTGCGTGAACTGTGGACCAACACTAACACACATTTGTGATGTGGTGATACCCTTAGGGAAAGTATCAGAGAATGTATGCTTAATGTATGGAAGAGGTTAGAATAACAGAGGGGATGTGGGAGCATGGGCAACATGGAATGTGCAGGATCCAACACCAAGCTGTGTGCACACACTTTCCCTGGCTGCAAACACATAAATGGGTGGCTGCACACCTGGCCGTGCACCACAATAGGGTAAATGTCCTGACCCATGGCCCCTGCCTCTGGCTAACCTGTGCAAATATGTACAGCTGTGAGGCATTGCCACAGCAAGATAAGGCCATACTGTCATGTTGATGAGCAGACAAGTATGGGATCCTCTGCCAGCACTTTACCAAGGTGCTGAGCTGGAATCACAAACCTAGCACCAAGTGTCTGCAGCTCCCCCTCCAGAATGGCATAACTTACCATGAATACATAGGTGTCTGCCCACAATCCTGGACAGAGCTGTAGTCACCCTTGTCCCTCATGTCATCACTGTGAGCAAGAATGTCCAACTGACAGTACATGAGAACAGAAAACATCACTGTGTATAATGGTACACATGTCTGACTATCTCTGCTAACAGCAGCACCATGCAGCTGAAGCAGCACAGACACACTCACCTACAGTACACACTATCCCCTGCACAGTTTGTCCACATATTGCCAAATGATCGACGAATACCCAGCAGAAACAGTATGCTACCTGTAGGTGTACAACACAAAGGTCTGCGCTGCAGTACAAACTACCTGGAATCGATCCACACATTCAATACAGAAGGGCATACTGGGCATGCTCACACACTTAATCAAATGAAGGCCATGTCTACAAACAACAGTGGACCAGACATATCTGGCAGTTGCAGATGTTAGTGCAGACACTCCTCAGTATGCACCACTCATGCTTTGCACACACACTGGATAGGAATACAGGCAAATATCCAAGGACAACACAATATAATAAGTGAAAAGTAGATGTACACAGATGTGTAGAAGAGAGTGACTGTCACAAGGGGCCATCCATTATGAGGCCTGTCCCACCCAGCACACAGCCAAATGGCTACAATCACATGAGGTTTGGATGTCACTCACTGTAGACCTTAGCCACTAATATCTGTCGGTATTACGGACTATGTGGTGCAAGTGCTAGCTGTGCAACATGACTGTACAAGTAGTCATCTAGCAGCTTTATACACATACCTGTGGAATATAACCCTGCATGTGCCCGCATGTGGTGTGTCAACCTCTAGATGAATAGGTTATGGCCCATGCACACACACTGCCCTCCCCATAGCCATATTATGACAAGCCTGCTGAAGTCATCCACTATGAAATACACCCTTGTGAAAGGTGTAGGTCAGTAATCTCCATGGCGCTTCCTATAACTGCGTACTGCTGTAGTGTAATAAACTAGTTAGGTAGGAGTTCAAATCCCAGACATGGCAAGTATGTGTGTGTGTGTGTGTGTGTGCCTGTGTAGAGAGCAATGCTTTTTAGGCTACTGCTGAAGTCATCCACTTTGAAATACACCCTTGTGGGAAGGTATAGCCCAGTAATCTCCATGGCATGTCCTATAACTGCGTACTGCTGTAGTGTCATAAACTAGTTAGGTAGGAGTTCTATTCCCAGACATGGCAACTGTGTGTATGTGTCACTGTCTGAGTAGAGAGCAATGCTTTTTAGGCTAGTCACACTCACTACAATTCAAATGCCCTACTTCGTCAAGGCTGCTGATGTCATACACTGTGAAATACACCTTTCAGAAAGGTGTAGCCTAGTAATCTCTATGGCACGTCCTATAACTGCATACTGCTGTAGTGTGATAAACTAGTTAGGTAGGAGTTCATATACCAGACATGGCAACTGTGTGTGTGTGTGTGTGTGTGTGTGTGTGTGTGTGTGTGTGTGTGTGTGTGTGTGTGTGTGTGTGTGTGTGTGTGTGTGTGTGTGTGTGTGTGCGTGCTTGTGTGTGTCACCATCTGTGTAGACAGCAATGCTTTTTAGGCTAGTCACACTCATTACAATTCAAATGACCTACTTTGTCAAGGTTGCTGATGTCATACACTGTGAAATACACCTTTCAGAAAGGTGCAGCCTAGTAATCTCTGTGGCGCGTCGTATAACTGCGTACTGCTGTATTGTGATAAACTAGTTAGGCAAGAGTTCTAATCCCAGACATGGCAACTGTGTGTGTGTGTGTATGTGTGTGTGTGTGTGTGTGTGTGAGTGTGTGTGTGTGTGTCTGTCTGTGTAGGGAGCAATGCATTTTAGCATAACCACACTCACTACAATTCGAACACCCTACTTTGTCAATCCTGCTGATTTCATTCATTGTGAAATACACCTTTGGGCAAGGAGTACTCCAGTAATCCCCATGGTGCGTCCTATAACAGCTTCATGCTGTAGTGTGATATAGAACTCTGGTAGGGGTTCTATTCCCACACATGGCAGTTGTGGATATTTTGTGTGTGTTTCAATGTCTGTGTAGGGAGCAATGCATTTTAGCCTAGCCACACTCGCTACAATTCAAATGCCCTACTTTGGCAATCCTGCTGATGTCATTCATTGTGAAATACACCTTTGGGGAAGGAGTACTCCAGTAATCTCCATGGTGCATCCTATAACTGCATAGTGCTGTAGTGTAATAAACTAGTTAGGTAGGAGTTCTAATCCCAATTATGACAGGTGTGTGTGTGTGTGTGTGTGTGTGTGTGTGTGTGTGTGTGTGTGTGTGTGTCTGTATCTGTGTTTGTAACTCATATCCTGTGTGGAGGTGGGTGTGAATGTGTAACAACTGGGCTCAATGTGGAGCGGGTTTTGCAAATTTCTTATATGGTGGCCCTAGTATATATCACAGTGTCCACCATACAGGGATAACAGATGTGAAATAGCCAAGAGGCTGAGGTGCAAATCCATACCCCTATATGCAACATCAAGGTCAGGCAAACAAAGTTAGCAACCTTAGTATTACACAGAAAACACTCTCAATCCATGTCTCATACACACACGCACTTGCCTAGGCAACAGCCACTATGTTGGTAGTACCATGCATATTGCCCACTGATAGTAACCATGGTGTGATTGCAGTGGGCTACAGAGGGCATGGCACCCTGTCCATCTGTCCAATAGGCACGTACATGCTGGCAGTGCATCTTCCCCGTGTTCCTCACTGGACACTTACAACACCTGTGGTGCCATCAAATGTGGCCCACAAAGGACATACAATTCCTGAAAACATGCCCTGTATGGACAGATGCCACTCACACCAGGGAATGCCGGTATCATGCTATCAATGTAGGTGCAGGGTAAACCTGCTGTCCATTACCAATTCCTGCCACATGAGGCCATGACTGGCACATCTGATGATAATCTGTGTACACAACATGGGCCAGACACCCTAGGTACAGTTCCACATGTCACTGTACATGCATGTTGGAGGTGTGCATATCCCAGACACTGTCCATGCCATGGACTAAGGAACACATACATGGCAAGCAATGCACAGCATTGGCCACACATAATAATCACCCAGGTGACTGGATGGTGAATACAGGGGTTGGGAGGGTGGCCTAATGGTTAAGGTGTTTGCCTTACAAACACAAGGTGCAGGGTTTGAGTCTCACAAGGGATAATTGGCTAGGCTTAAAATGGCTCTCAAGGGCAGTTAGCTTAGTACTAATCTATGAACCTATGAACTATGAATACCCACCTATGTGAGCAAATCCTGAAACTACACCTCTGAGCCGCAATGCAGACCATTGTCATGTGGGCTGATGCCAAGGTATACCCATCACCTAGCCTTGTATAGCTGTCTGGCACAGTCGATCACTACACACGTGTGAAGCAATGCACCTATGCATGTCAGTACTGGCACCGTGTGTGTGTGTGTGTGTGTGTGTGTGTGTGTGTGTGTGTGTGTGTGTGTGTGTGTGTATGTGTGTTGTATGATGCGTATAATCACATTTACACTCACTACAAACCCCATTGGCATACTGACGCATGCTGTCCAGTGTCAGACACCTCCACATACCCTTTGCCCATATAACCTCTGTATGACCCCTGTGGTGCATGTGATACCTGCACAATAATGGGTTGTGACAATCTCACTAGTGATGAGTTGCATTCCTGGCCCTGCCATGTGTGTCAATGTGTGTGTGTCCCTGTGAGAGTGTGGCTGTGTTGATACTGACAACTGTTCATGCGGACAGGCACATGTACTACACCTACTGTATAGCTACCATATCCCTGTTGCAGGTACCACTCACCATCATATATATGTTTTGAGGGATCCTCAACATGTAACCTATATGGTGCATCTGATAACTGCATAGAAATGTGATAGCATTACATAGTAGTCAGTGGTTTGATACCATGTGCTGGTAGGTGTGTGACACAAACATGCTTATGTTTTACTCTCCCACCCCTCCCTGACTTTACTTTGCCTCAGTTTGCTTCTCTCACTCCCTCTTTGGTGGATGTGGAGACCTACACCTGCTTTGCTTAGGCAGCAGCATGTGTATTTTAATTGATGCTCACAATCAGCTGATGGCCTCTGCACAAATTGCAGCCCTCCTCTAGCGGATTGCATGTGGAACAGCTGTGGTAACATTCCCATTGCCAATTACATGGAAACACACTCCAATATCTAGGAACATCATGTTTGTGTTGAGCCTTTACATTCACTGTGAACAGAAACTCGTTCTGTTGTTTGGCAAACAGCATCTCAGATGGATTGGGGATTTACCTCTAACAACATACACTGTGGAAATAGGGCAGCACACAGCAGGGGGATGTGTCTGACCTGACTACAGACTGTAAGTGCTGCTATACTGCATTGGATAATGTTGGTTTAACAGGGTGTGTGTGGATATGGCTGTCCTACATGTTTTAATAACTGCCATGTCAGTGCTATGTTTATGAGGGAACCCCATCTGTAGGGTCTTCTGCAGACTGGGCAGTGTGTGGTGCCTTTTGTTTCATGTGTTACCCACAGAGCACCTATCTGTGGACTGCAGAAGGTAGTGGGAGGATTGCAGTCTGTAGATGGTTATAACAGCCATGAGAGTTACTGACTTCATATCCCTCATAGGACATATGTTGCAACAAACCCTGTTACAACAGTAAATGTATGAGGTTATCACAGCAACATGTCAATATTGGCCCTGTGTATGTGCCTCCAGCCACAACTCTGTCAACCTTTGTACATATGTCATGCAGTAAGAGGTGCATATGTGCTGTACACCATAATTAGTGACATCATAACTGATAACAAGCTCGTGAGATATCAGACTGCTACACATGTTAAGTATAGTAGGGGTTATATCTGATGACATCACCTGGACATTCTGTGGTTGTATGTAGAGTACTGAGGTCTGTGTACATAAGGTGAATGTCGACAGTGTGTGTATTGATAACATGTACTTTGGCCTGTGCACAGACTGTGGTAGATGTCATTGTTCTTGGTCCCATTCTATCTGATGTTACATGCTGCTCCACTGTATGTTACCCTATCGGCTTACATGTTTGTAGGGTCATACACACATGTCCCATACCACAGACAGGCATCAGACCACACTGTGTAGCGGCCCAGTATATGTAGGGTTAGTGTGTGAGTGGCACATATGAGGATGGTGTTGGACAAATAGTCCATATACTATAATATAACACTAGCTTACCATGTGTGGATGTGGCTGTGTTCACATTGGCTGTGGTTATGCACTTTCACACTGATGTATCATACTCTGTGCTGTGACATACCTGTAGAGCCTGATATATGCAGGTGCATGTGCATTCTCCCATAGGAAATGTAGGCCAGTGTTGAGCCAGTCTGCCTGTTGCCTGCACAGTGCTTTGTTACATGCCTAGCAGCTTAGTGTATGTACCCAGTGAGATGTCATGTCCAGATACTTGCCAGATGTGCTGTTGCTGGTCCTCCCTTAACAGTCATGTGTCATAAAGAGCAATGGGATGCTGTACAGATGTATGTCAATATCTAGTGGGTAGTATGAGGCCATGGCACCTCTGTACCAGTGGTTATTATGTGTCAGGACAGACAGGGGTGGGTGAATGCATAACCTATGGGGGCAAATGTGTACCAGTCATTACATGTTATACACATCTACATGGCTCTAAACATCCACATTGTCAGGCTTGGTCCACATGTCTTGCACTAAGGGATTCTGTGTACACCTCTGGACTGTCCAGAGTGTGTCAGAATGCCACATATATTAGCCAATATCTCTGCTGTAGTCCACAGGAGCATGACGTGCTAGCAGCGGTACTGTATTATGATGTCATTAGGATGCATGTCAATAGCTAATGGCGCACATTTTAAAAGCAGATGTGGCCTCCTGCACACACCATGTCTGTGAAGACAATCCCTATTATAGTAGCAATAGTCTACAAATATATCTGCTATACACACGTGACATCCCCTTGCACTACGGAGTTGGGACTATGGGGGCTGAGGTAGGGCTACACTCCATGTTCAGGACATATGGTGAAAATATATGCATATATAATTATCCAGATGTCTATATAGATATATACACATACATATCGACATATATAGATGGATATGTATATATGTGTATATATATATATATCTATATATATATATATATATATATATATATATATATATCTATATATACATATAAACACCCAGATATATACATATAAAGAGCAATGATTATGTCTACACATAAACAGATAGAGATACATATACACATATATGTATGGATATCTACATATATATTGACAGTAGTAGGTATATCAGAATAGATATGTATGCACATATAGTTACAGATATCTACATATATACCAACATAACTAGGCATATCTGTACACATAGGATGTGCATACATATATATCTATATAGACATATATCTATATATACATATACATATATCTATATCTATATATACATATATCTATATATACAGATATATATATATATATATATATATATATATATATATATATATATATATATATATAGAAGGGTCTACTTCATTAGAATGAAAGACCACAAGACTGAATCCCACATCACCAAGACCAGAAGGACGAAACCCCAGAACACCGAAAAGCACGAAATTCAAAATCCCGATATTATGGGATTTTGATTTAGCGCTTTCAGTGTTCCGCTGTAGATAAGTATGTATGTGTAAGTGTATTTGTTAGGGGTATTGCTGTGTGTAAGTGTGTGTTGTGACTGTGGTGTGTGTGTGTGAGGGACTGTTATGTGTGGGTGTGAGTTTGCCTTGTGTGTCTGTGCGATCTCAGAGTTAGAACATTAAAGTAGGGGGGTGTGGGGGTGCATGGGGGCTTGCCCCCTGCCTATCTCTAGTGTAGGGTTGTGTGTTTGGTAGTTTGGGCCAGTTGTGTGTGGGTTTCTGTGTGTTTTGCAGTTACACGGTTTTTGGTGTTTCGGGGTGTCGTGATTCTGGTCTCGGTGTTGTGGGTTTCGGTGTTGTGGTCTTTCGTTCTTACAAAGTAGACCCATATATATATATATATATATATATATATATATATATATATATATATATATATATATATAGGTTCATAGGTTCGTACTAGGCTATCTGCCCTAGGGCATTTATAAGCCTAGCCAGAGTGTATGTGGCTTACACCACCCCTTAGGATGAGAATACTACGCCCTTTTAGGGTTTAGTTTACTATGCCTCTGTCTAGTAGTGACACAGAGATGACCCCTGGGGTAAACCTACGATCTCCCATCCACTCGTCGAGATTTCTCTTGAATAGAGTCAGTGAGGGGCTCTGCCTAATATGGACTGGGATTCTGTTCCAGAGTGTAGGGAGCCTCTGGGTTATGAATCTGTCCCTCCAGCACGTTCTATTTATTTCTGTGTTCAGGTTTAAGTCATTTGTTCTCGTGGCTCTGATGGATTTGGATTTTCTGAGGTGGAGCATGTCCATTAATTCAGGATTGGACATGGCCTTGTGCGTCAGGCACAGATCACCTCTGAGTAGGGTATGCACTGAATAGAGCTGGAGTTTTTTCAGTCGGGCAGCATATGACATATGTTTAAGACCCTTTATCCTCTTGGTGAGGAACTTTTGGGGTCTTTCTAACTGCTGCAGGTGTCGGGAGAGATACATCCCAAATGGGGCATTGTACTCAATCATTGGCCTGATAAGAGAAGAGTACAGGGGCACAATGACCTCTCTTGATCTAGATGTGAAACCCTTCATGATAAGGTGGGCAATATAGAAGGTCTTCCTAACCACTTTGGCAATGTGAGTGTCAAATGAGAGGTTACTGTCAACCTGGGTCCCTAGGTCCCTGATTACCTCTTCCGTATTTAATGGATTACCGCCTATGTGGTAATTTGTCGGTACCTTGTTTTTCCCAAAGGGTATGACTATACATTTTTTGGCGTTCAGCTTAAGGCCATGGCTCTGGCACCAATTATCCGTTTATGAGGCCTCTCTGAAGGATGTTTGTGTCCGCTGGAGTATCAATTATGGCACCCAGTTTGCAGTCATCTGCGAACTTTGTCAGCCACAATCCTCCTATGTTTGCCTGTACCTCGGAAAAATAAATGCCGAACAAGAGGGGTCCTAGGACTGAGCCCTGTGGGACACCGCTTGTAACTGGCTTAGAGTCTGACATAGCTCCAGCAACTCTGACCCTGTGGGTTCTGTCCTTGAGCCAGTTTGCAACCCATCTTGTGAAATATGGGTTTACATTTAAGCTGGTGAGTTTGTCTATGATGCCCGAGTGGGGTATTGTGTCAAAGGCTTTTGCAAGTTCAAGGTAGGCTGGGTGAACTGCCTTACCCTCATCAATGGCCTTAGTGACTGTTTCAAAAAAGTTGACCAAGTTCAAAAGGCAGGATCTGCCCTTGACAAAGCCAAATTGGGTAGGATCCAATGTCTGTAGGTCCCCAATGTCTTTGTTTATGAGTTCCATAATGATCCTCTCCATAGCTTTGCAGACCAGGCTCGTCAAGCTTATGGGGCGGTAATTTCCAGGGTCCGTAGCAGCACCGCCTTTGTGAAGTGGGACCACTGTTGCCGTACGCCACTCTTTGGGTACGTATCCTGTAGTAAGGCTAAGATTAAACAGCCTTATGTGTGGGTTTAGTTCCTCTTGGAGTTCATGTAGCACACAGCCCAGGACACCATCCGGTCACATTGATGCTGTGTTTTTAGCTTTAGAGAGGGCGGCTCTCACCTGTGCATCTGAGATGTTAGGGAGGCTACACTCTTCTGGGATAGTTATTTCTCCTTTTGGGGGGGGGGGGAGGAGAAATTTGCACTGAACCTGTCTGCCAGAATGTTGGCAATGTCAGTGGGTTCAGTGTATTTTGTGTCATTTTGGACTAACTCTGAGCATATCTGGGAGTTTCCACCCAGGTTTCTAACATAGCTAAAGAAGGCCTTGTGATTGTCTTTTGTGTCTTTTGCGATTTTTCTCTCAAAGTTGGCCTTGGATGATTTTATGAGTGATCATAGTTTTTGCTAGTACTGATCAGAGATGCCTACCCTTTTAGGGATTTTGCACTGTCATGTAGTAGCTTCCTCCTCCTGTGGTAAAGTTTGTTTATGGTTGGGGTCCACCAGACCGGCCTGCCTTTGGGGGAATGCGTCTTGGTTTTATTTGGGATTACATGATCCATGCATTCTTGAAGGTGCCCATAGAAGGCATTTGCAAAGGATTCAGCAGTGTGGGTTGTGGTTTCCACTGGCCCAGGGGCCTTGAAAGATACCACTTCAGTCTTAAGAAGTGTGAAGTTTGCTTTTGAGAAGTTCTTCACTGTGGTCTTTTGTGCAGGGGGTGGGGGCAGGATGTGGATTTCCAGTGAGATTAATTTATGGTCTGATCTTACCAAAGAGGGATGTACTTCCGGTGTGGAGCATTTTGTCCCCATGTTTGTGATGATCAGGTCTAGTATATTGTCTCCTCTTGTGGGAATGGTGACTAGTTGTTCCATTGCATTTGAGTTTATGAATTCTAGGAAGAGATGTACACACGGCCATATATATATATATATATATATATATATATATATATATATATATATATATATATATATATATAAAAACACTATACAGATGTGTATACAGACATATGTATGACTATTACATGTGCATGTACATGGAGACATATATAGACCTATTATATGTATATGACCATATTCCTGTCATGAGTAAATGTCACAGTTGTGTATACCCTCCCAGATGTATCTCACTGTATGTATCTGCTATGTGCACATTATGATAAAACAACATATGTAATGCAACAGTCATATTAATAACAAGGACTACACAATTTAGGAACTAAAGGCAATTGTTCAACACTACACAATATGTGTATTGACAGCTATATTGGTAAACCATTAGCTGTCTTCACAGTGGACATTGTGTAGTGGTTAAGTGTTGTGACTTCAGTATAAAGGGTCCCAGGTTCAAGACCTGTAAGGGCTGTTCATTTTGTTGCTGGGCAGAACAAGGGCTGTCAGATACAGAGTAGTTAAGGCAGTTTTTTGTTGCTTTAAGTGGGTTTGTGTAAAGCTAAGCAGTATTGAGCTATGGGTAAACATACGGGCACTTACACAGTGTAGGCAGCGCTTAGTGTGCAAATCGGCTTAGCTGTTATATTGCAGCAATGTTGATACTTGCTAAGCATAGCTTAGCCCTGGTAACCAGGACACACCACCCAGTCTGATAACCTGTAATAAGTATATATAATGCCATGTATAATACATGTACCTATGTGCTGTCATTACAGTAGCAAGGGGTGTGAGTGTCATGTGTGGACACAGACATACATGAGGCTTGTACAGCACTGTTATCCCTGTGAATGTGTTACATACAGGCATAGTAGCCCAGGGTATGTGCTGTCACACTGGCATGTAGTGTATCATGGCAGTACTACTGTTGACAGTGCTAACCCAGGCAAGAGCAGAGTGCTTAATGTAGTACTGACAACAGGCACACCTGTGAGCATGGCTGGACACCAAGGCCTCCCTGTTGTATCCCTGGTGTGTGAGCTGTGTCACAGCATATACCTCTTACTGGGTAATGATCCATTATGTGGAATGTAACTGTAGACTACCGTCTGTATAGCACATGTTAATGAGGGCATCTGACATGTAGGTATGGCATACATATTGTTGTCAGATGTCTAGCTGTCAACATACTCATGCTACTGCAAAGCTACTTGCCAAGTTGATGACTGTCAGTCCCTGTACAAATGTGCAGATGGCAGGTATCCAGCTGGGATATGTACAGGCAACCTAAGCTTGATTGACACTGACATGTCTGCCATCTGTGTAAGATGTGGCACATATAGGAGATGTCACCCTGTACACACCACATGCCACAGGCACCTCCACTACACTACCACAGTCAACCGAACATGCTTGGGTACAGGTCTCCATCACAGACACTAACCATGTGTTGTAATGCATGCTGCATACATGTCAACTTGATCACCTCAGTGGCTATGTGCAGGAGGCACCTGGAGGATTGGATGATGCATGTCATTCTCACCCTGAGGGTCATGACAGTTGTGTCTGTTGGTAGGTTGCCCACTGACACCTGGCAGGTGGCAGGATAACACTGTACACACAACTCCTACACAACCCATCTCTCCCTGGACAATAGCTAGGTACACAGCTATGACCACCTGCAGGGATGCACCCCTGTACTGACACATGTGTACATGTGCATGACTGAGTATAGCAGTGTCTGTATGTTAGCACACCTGTACTTGGGAATTCCATGACAGCCTTCACAACCAATGCAACACCCATTGCCACAGTCAGTTGTGGCTGCTGCGGTATGGGACATTACATGTACCCTGTTAAGCTCCCCTCCATACCAGCTACACAAGCCTTGCAGTATCAGCACAACAGTGTTTTACAAATGGGGTGATAGGCATGGGATACCCATTGTGTTCTGGCATGTGTGTGTAGTTGTGCATGTCCAAATTTCTGTAGGGTACAGCATTCCGAGGCCACATACTCCTATTACAATACCCATTGCCACACAGTAGTACAGATAGTGTTGTTACTCCCCATAGGTGAGGTTTGACAATGCAACACCCTACTATGCGTGTGGCATGTGCATGAGATGCATATCCCTGTAGTACCACTGTTGGGGTATACTATGGGTTGTATTGCAGTCGTGACCAATGTGTGATAGTGGGTATGACAGAATGTCATCATGGGTTTCAGGGAGTACAATATCCACTGGGGTATGTGGGCGCTGTGTACACTGTCATTACACCAAGGTACACCTGGTATATGTCCCATGTACCATGTTATGGTTACCACTGTCACCATCAACATACAGGTAACTGTTGCCACAATCCAAGACAGTTATGCATGTGATGTGTGCAGCCCACCTGTAACACAGTGGACACATGGTCAAGTTAGTTAGTAGCAATAGGCCCTAGTATCTCAGATGTGTGTCTGGCTGTTATGTGTCTGTAAATGTGTATATGACAGTATGTCACACTATGTATTGTCCAAATACACCCATTTCATCCTCCATTAGCATACTGTATATGTCTCGGGATGTCCTGCATGTAACATGTAACGTGGGACACACCTCACCCTAAAAGCTGTGTGGTGTGTGAAATGTAAGCCACACACTTCAGTATCATTACATAGCTAGGTAGGGGTCTAGTCCCACTGTTGCCAAGTAAGAGTGTGTGTGTATGTGGATGGGTCTACATCAGATTGCAGGGTATACACACCTCAGCAGGACACCTGTCCATGTGGCACAGGCAATGATCTGTTTAGTAACCTGAGAAATGTGTTCAGCTGTACACCAGATATGTCACAGCCATGGTGTCACCACGGTGACATACCCTGTTGTGGAATATGCCTGCAGACTATCCTTGTGCTGACACATACACCTACAACACAAATGGATAACAATATAGAGACCACAACCAACCAGTGTTACTAACAGCTATTAGACATCATTGCTGGATGCTACACTACCTGCCATATATGCATTGCACTTTACTCCCTACAGCATGTTACACTGCAGTACTGTGGTACACTGTTGTACATTCACATTGTGCATCAGAACCATATCAGCCTGTCCCTGCATTGATGGTATGGATGACAGGGATGTGGCATAGGTATCATCATATGCACAGGGTGTGATGTTGGTTTTCCAGAGGCCGAGGGTGGGCCATACATTTGACACGATGTGTGTGGGTGAGGGGTGTACTGTTGGGAGCTGGGTGAGATGATGTGGTGTGTGTCAGTATGGGGTTGCCCTAGGTGTGTTTGCATAGTGTGTGGGTATGCAAGCACACAGTTCTGCCATGTGGCTGACCTACACAGGTGTTTATGGACAGCTGCAGACTATATCTGGCAGGGTGTGCAGTTCACTGCCTCTGGCCATGGAAATGTGGACTTTGCCTGCCAGGGGTTCCATGGGCACTTCCAGATATAGGCCTCGATGTGCTACTCTCACCTGCTGATGACATTTGTCTACTGGTACCAGGTCCCTCCTGGGACTGGCCAGGACCACGTGCACATGGCCTGTTGTAGTGTGGTGTGGACAACATATCCACCACACTGCCAAGGCTGCTACTGCCACTACAGGAGGCCCTTGGTGTCCTAGCATGTCCACGTTGACTACCAGCAGTTGGTGTTGCTGGCCTACATCCACGTGGTCATCGCAGCACTCCCACCACATGTTCAAGCATGGACAGACCATGGTCGATGAGGGCCATCCTCTCACCAGACTGTCTATCCATGAACTCAGTTAATCCATGGATGGCACCAGCCAGTTCACGGGTGTTGTCATTTGCAGATGTGAGAGCAGCCTTCTACAGCCTCAGGCCCTGTCTGTGGTAATGTTCTATACATGCCTGCGCAGCCGATACAGCCTGAAACATGCTCCTGCTGGTATGAGCTATGTCGCCTCTGCCAGGGGCATGATGTCCAGCGGCCCTACCATGAGCACCCTGGGACATCTGCCTATGTGGTGCCCTGCCAGACATCTGGCTATGCCTGATGTGACTGGACACAGTAGGCATGGTTACCACACTTTCCTGTGCACTGCCACCAAATGGCAGCTGTCCCTCTGCTATGGCCACTGGTGATGGGGTGTGTATAGGCAATGAAACTGTGTGCGGGGTTGGGGTGGCAAAAAGGGGGATGTCAAATGGCGCAGTGTTGGCCCCTGACAACCCCACCTGTGCCTCAACATTAATATCATCTTTGGTGTCTGTATGGACACCAATATCAGATTGAATGCAGGAGGGACCCTGACCCACCTCACCACCTGTGGTGGAAAACAACAAACACACTTTAAAACCTGTATAGCATTGCCTAACAGCACACACACACACGCACACATGCACACACACACATACACACACACACACACACACACACACACACACACACACACACACACACACACATGCACATACACACACACACACACACACACACACACACACACACACACACACACACACACACACACACACACACACACCTCTGTAATACCTACCTGTCCATGGCTTTACAGACAGCCCCACGTATATGTCCATGTGTTACTCCATCCTGCATCACACTTGTTAACATACACACATTGATACCACTCATTAACATATCAGTCCTCTAAATGTCTACATAAGCATCCACAACACAAGGCCTGTTGCTACCTGTCTGACCTGTGTGACGTGGCTTTACATGGCCTCACTGCTGTCATTTGGTATGCACCCTCTGTATGTCTGGACATGATGTGCATGGCCCCTATATGTATGGGCTACTATGTTGCATCCATAATATTACTCATTGGTGTGTCATGTGTATGTAATGCTCAGTACATGCCAGATATGCTGCTCCTTCAGGCTATCATGTGAAAACTGTAATATTTGGATACACTCCCTGGTGTTGACTAGTACTTCCCCAATGCATCTGTAGTGCTGCATACGTGGGTTGTAGGTGACCTCTCTGCTGAATGCGATATTAAGGGTGTACCTGGTGTCTACCTTCCCTCTGGATGCTTGTTCCATGCTACAGAACATACTATACTATTTGCTGTCCTGTGATTACACACATGACAGGTATTCCTGGTGTGTAATGTGGCAGTCCATGTCTATGTACTGCATGGTCCCAAAGGGAGGTAAAGCTGTATGAACACCCCACAATCTCACATGCGCATACATGACCACCCACACAAACACACACATGCACACACACATCCTACACTCCCTCCACTTCACCAGAGTGACCCTGTAGACAAACTAACTAATCACCAGGACACGCGCGCATGCGCACACACACACACACACACACACACACACACACACACACACACACACACACACACACACACACACACACACACACACACACACACACACACACACACACACACACACACACACACACACACACACACACACACACACACACACAGGTGAGGTTGCAGAATGATATTGCACACAGTCCTCCTATTACCCATCTGTCAACATGCAGAACATATAGTACAGAACAGCATGCAGTTCAGCTATAGTCAATCCATGCTAGCAAGAGTATACATGTGTGATGCATGTGCTGTGTCACTAGGTGATGCTCCTTCCCCTGGATACCACTGCACCCATGTACAAAGTACTGCTGTGCACCTGTTCTGCACCCTGCCATGTACTGTGCACCACAACTCACAGGTGTACAACCCATTACGGAATGTGTAGTACTGTGTCAGTTATGTCAGCTTTACTGCTCACAGCACCTATGTTTTTCAGCAACATATACCTGGGATGATATGTGGACAGTTGTCATTGGTGAATGCCTGATGCCTGATTTACAGCTGTCAACATCAACAGACCATGTATGACCAATCCAATACTACTACACTGACAACCATCAGAGCATACCATGGCTATGGGGGGGGGGGGTACACACCTTTATTGATTTGAAGCACCCATCCTTGATCTGCCATAGGACCATATCACCGCATATCGTAACAGTACACAAGTCCGATATGTGACATATGTCCTGTATTTTCACATGCAGTGTCTATGGATTGTGTTAGTTGTGCGGCTGCTGACTGTGATGCATACACACTGTGTGGGCATATGTGTGCACACTCTTATCATGAAGGTTTATCACACCTCTTGTTGTGTGTACTACAGCAGCCACTACTCCTGGCAGGGGTATACCAGCATGGCCCATCTGCATTTGCCAGTGTAGGTTTAGTCTGCCCTACACATGTTCCCCTATTCTGCATGATTGCAAGGTCTACTCATGTGCACATCCCATGGTGTTCACACACTGCCGTCTCTATTGCTCTGAGGGTAGGGTTACAGCTGCCACAGGTCCTGAACCTGACTATGTTCATAGGTTCATAGGTTCATAGGTTGGTACTAGGCTATCAGCCTTAGGGCCTATACAAGCCTAGCCATAACAATTCCCTGGCTATTTCTTCCCACATTATTTACTTTCCTGGACCCTTGTCTAGCAGGGCGACTGACGTGATCCCTGGGGTGAATTTCCTTTCTCCCATCCAATCATCAAGGTTCCTCTTGAAAAGGTCCAAAGAGGCACTCTGCTTGACATGTATGGGCAATCTATTCCAGAGTCTGGGGAGTCTCTGGGTCAGGAACCTATCCCTCCAGCATGTTTTGTTTATTGTGATGACAAGGTTTAGATCCCTGGAGCGTGTAGCTCTGAGGGATTGGGATTTCTTTATGTAGCATGTCCAACAGCTCTGGGTTTGACATGGCCTTGTATGTTAAGCAGAGATCGCCTCTGAGTAGATGATATGCGACAGAGTATAGCTGGAGTTTAAGGCGGTCAGCGTAGGGCATCTGCTTTAGGCCTGTGATTCTTTTAGTGAGGTATTTCTGAGGCCTTTCCAGTTGTTGCAGATGTCTTGAGAGGTACATACCAAATGGGGCATTGTATTCTATAATGGGTCTAATGAGGGATGAGTACAGTGGGACAATGACCTCCTTTTTTCTGGATGAAAAGCCCTTCGTGATGAGGTGTGCCACATAGAAGGATTTCCTGACTGTTGTGGCGATGTGGTTATCGAAGGTGAGACCACTGTCCACCTGTGTCCCTAAGTCTCTTATCACACTTTCTGTGTTTAGTGTACTGCCACCTATATGGTAATTCATGGATACATGTTTTTTCCCAAAGGGGATAACAATGCATTTCTTGGCATTGAGCTTGAGCCCATGGCTCTGGCACCAAGCATCTGTTTCTGTAAGGCCCTTTTGTAGAGTATCCACATCATTTGGGATTCAATAATGGCTCCCAGTTTGCAGTCATCTGCAAACTTTGTTAGCCAGAGTCCCTTAGTGTTGACCTGTACTTCAGAGAAGTAGATGCCAAACAAGAGCGGCCCCAGGACTGAACCCTGAGGTACTCCACTTGTCACTTGTCTGGAGCTGGATTTGGAGTCGGCTACTTTTACAGTGTGGGTTCTATCAGTAAGCCATTTAGCAACCCATTGGGTGACATAGGGATTAATGCCCAACTTAGTAAGTTTATCTATGATTCCAGAGTGGGGATGGTGTCAAAGGCCTTGGTAAGGTCTAGATAGGCTGTGTGGACCACCTTACCCTTGTCCATGGCTCTGGAGACTGATTCAAAGAAGTCAATCAGGTTCAGGAGACAAGATCGGCCCTTCACAAACCCAAACTGGGTGGGGTCCAGTGTTTGAAGGTTGCCAATGTCTTTGTTTATAAGTTCCATGATAATACGCTCCATGGCCTTGCAGATAAGGCTTGTCAGACTGATGGGATGGTAGTTTCCGGGATCCAAGGTGGATCCCCCCTTGTGGATTGGGATAACTGCAGCTCTGTGCCACTCAGTGGGCATGAAACCTGAGGTGAGGCTATGATTAAACATGACACTTAGGTGAGGTGCCAGTTCATATTGTAGTTCATGTAGTACACAGCCCGGGATGTCATCTGGTCCCATGGATGCTGTTTTCTTGGCTTTAGAGAGTGCGTTTTGTACCTGTGTGGCCGTTATTACTGGAATTTGGCAATCTTCCGGTATTGAGATGGGCCATTTAGGGGGTGAGAGGGGGGTAAAGTTGGTACTGAATCGATCTGCCAGGATATTGGCAATATCCTTCGGATCAGTATATTTAATGCCATTCTGTTTTAGCTCAGAGCAGATCTGAGCATTGCCATTTAGATTCTTGACATAGTTATAGAATGCTTTGTGGTTGTCTTTGGAATCTTTGGCAATTTTATTTTCGTAACTAGCTTTGGAGGATTTTATGAGGCATCTCAGTTTCTTACTGAGGCTAGTAAGGGAGTTTTTTGCATCCTGGGATTTTCCTCTTTTCTGCAAAAGTTTCTTCCTTTTTTTGTAAAGTTTGTTTATGGCAGGGGACCACCAGATTGGCTTCCTTTTTTTGGATGAGAGCATTTTGGTTCTATTTGGGATGGCACGATTCATGCATGAGTGGATGTGCTCGTACAGTGCCTTAGTGTAGGATTCAGCAGTTGAACTTTCAGTTCCCGTCTGCATGGGTGTCATAAAGTTTGTCACTTCTGACTTGAGTAGCATGAAGTTGGCTTTGGAGAAGTTTTTTATGGTGGTTTCTTTACTTTGCAGATAGAGCCATTCCTAGCATCCTTAGGATCCCTGTGGCAGTGCACTGGTGTGTCATGCTGAACCCCCCTCCTTCAGCCTTTATGCAGATGCATGACAAGTACGCCCTACATGTGTGTCAGTTTGCAATGTCCCATACACCGAACACCACATGTTGCAGCCTAGACCCAACTGATAATGTGGACTACTGTAATGCCTTATGCCATAGTGTATCTCTGCAGCAGTTGCCATTGTCCTACAGGTATATACACTGGTGTTGCACTGTATATGGGTGCTGTTCCAAACATGTCCCTACTGTAGGCCATGTTTACTACCATTATGTTACTCCCTGTGGACACATTTTGCAATGACAGGATGTTAGTTATGATGCAGGTGTCTGACACACCCTTCCAATACCCCATCATGGTCACCCCTGTGGCACCATGCATTTCACAGCAATAATACATGCACATGTCCAGCATGCATTCAGGGTAGGTGTTTTAGATGTTTGCATGGAATATACCATCATCATTACATGCCAGGTGTTTTGGCAAGCATCTACTTAAGCCATACTCACCAGCTACAGGCTGCTGCCTTGGTGGTATCCTTGAGGGACCAAGATAAGAGGGTGAGAGATCCAATGTCAGTGGCCACACTTGTGGCAGTGGTACAGAGTGGGTGCAGTATTACAATACATCAACGGTACATTTCCACGATACTACCACATCTGGACATCTGTTTATCACTACAATACAGCAACACAATATATCTATGACATGTCAGATATGCATGATCTACCTGTACCAATGTGGATGTATATACAGCAGTGGTCTACTGATGTGCCCTGCGTCCTTACCTGCATTCTCCTAGGCCAGTGTGTGGGTGCCACCTATCTCCATGAAGGTGTCCAGAGGTTGGTGGCTGGCCAGACGGGCAGGTGCCATGAGGCTGGCCAGGAGCTCCTCCACACATGTTAGGGGGGATAGTTGGCATGCCCCCCCTGTGGCAAGGTGATCCCCTTGGACTGTAGCAGCATGCCAACAGGCATTGCAAAGCAGGTCAGTACAATGATGCTGGACCTGCTCATAACTGTGCTTGTGTAGTCCGCCATCATTCACCCTGTGGACTAGGTCATTCCACAGGGCGGTCTGCTCTTGCTGTTCATGGGCAGCCCTGCCAAACAGCACTGGGTAGTGCTGGATCAGGTGTGATATGAGCACATCATTCTCTGCTGTTGAATAGGTGGGGAAGCATTAATGTGACATCTTGGCTGAAAGCATAAAGATGGAAACAGGTCGGAGCAACTCATACAGCAAGGTTACCCCAGTTTGTAATACACCTCTCTGTCACCCTCCCACCATATCAGTTTCAACAAACTGTACACACAACTCATTAGGTATGGCTACAGTTTACCTACCAGTGGAACAGATATTGAATTGGATCACACTTTCTGCTGTGTGATTGTAGCCATGTCCCCTGTGTGGACACTATCATTGCTGGCCTGTTACAGACTATTCACCTGCATGCCATTGTCAGGGCTACTATGGTTACATATATGCCAGTGGTATGGCTGCTTTGGGATTGCTGCACATCTGACATTCTGTGTTATTGGGGATATCTATGCATGCTGCTGGACATGTTCTGGGATTGTGTAGACTATTACTACCAACAAATGTTCTATACAAGTGACACAATAACATGTATATGTTCTAGTGGCTATCAGAACCACCTCTACAAACTCATCTGCCCATGATACCTGATCACATGTGTGTCCCAACCTGGGGCCTCCTCATATACTAGTCCAGCAAAACCATCAGGTGGAACCAACCCAGGGGATGTTGTCCCCCCCGGGGGGGGCACACACAGACATGTTCCAGTCCTCTGAGGTCAGGTCCAGGGTCTGTTCCATACCGGGCTCCACAGACACATGTGGGATGTGCTACATCAGTCTGAGGCACCCAGTACACATTCACAGGGGTGACATGCTCCTCATTCTCAGCCGCCAGGCACCTTCAGGACATGGACTGCTGTTGTGAGTAGTAGTCACTGGGAGGCCTGTTCCCATTGTGCCCACATTGGGGCCTATGGGGCATCCACATAGCAGACCACACACCATCCGGGCTGTTTAACCACTACATGTGTCACATACCACTCCTGTAGACTGTCCTCTCTATCTACCAACCCTGACCACCTCCACAAGTATACCTGCCCCATATTCTCATTGCATACTTCACAGACGGGGGCAATGTGGTCCAAACAAGGGACTAACATGTGACACACCTGTCCATGTTGCACACACTGCCAGCTGTAGATATCTGTGTGTATTGCTATTTGTGCTGGTGCCTTGCACATAGCATGCATCACTGTGGTAGTAATATAGGGGACATGTCTTTACATACATATATTTTGTGTGTGTGTTTGTATATATGTAGACGTGCATAAAGGTATATATCTATATATGTTTAGATATATGTGATGTATATATGTGCTCATATATATGTCTACACATGGGTATCTGTATATTTGTGGACATACATGCTGATATATATATATATATATATATATATATATATATATATATATATATATATCTTTATATATTATATAATTGACATATGTACACATATACACATATGCATACCTATATGTAGGGTACATTCAAACATCAGGTCCACAATCTCATAACACCTTCCTGCACAGCTGTACTGTTTTGCCTTGTTACAACACAGACAGGTGCCACATATGGACATGGCCTAACATTAGGAGGGTATATGTAGGACCAGATTGGAGGTAACCTTATTACACACCTATTGCATTGCTGCATTACAAATTAACCTGAGTATCCTGCCAGTGGTGGACCGTGGGTCCCACGTGTCCATCATAATGGCATTACTTCCACCACCAGCCACTGGCCACGTAATATGCATACTTTCCATTACACAACACACACTATGATGGCTTACATCTTGTCAGTCAGTGCTGACCTGCACAGTTGATGGCTATGGCCCACTACCCACAGGGATAGACACTATTGTCTATAGCAGTTGTTCAGTTGAACATCATGACAACACCTGATGGCACATATAAATCATTCCACATCATCTATCCCATTATTATGGACCAGGTACTACATTCTATTACATGTATATATACTTCACATACCTGTTGTGGGAATTATGTCTTGATGAATGAATGATGGTTTGTTCTTCCTTTGGCTTTTAATATGCTTTTGCCTTAGGCTTTTTGTTTTGGAAATTTCTATCTCTCTGTCTCTCTCCAGTAAATGAAATGAGCTGCTTTGAATAGACTGCAGCATGGCTTCAGTAGGTGATGCACATGATCAGGCGATGGTATCTGCACCAATCAGTGTCCTCCACTTGCTAACTGCATGCATGCTTGCTGTGTAGTACTTTCAATTACCACTGTCATGGCAACCACCTACTATAAATCCCTACATTATGTGGGTGTGGTCCCTTTACCTTTCCTGTGTGATGGACATCCTTCCTGTGTGTGGGCATCAGTGTTACAAACAGCAGGTAGCAATACCTTTTACAGGAGAACCCGCACACTCAGGCCATATAGACAGAGTGTGAGTAGTGTTGTGTTATGCTTTGTATAGTACTGTTTTTTCAGGGTTTGTGTGTATATACTAGTTTACCTTAGAATGCAGTCTGTCTGCATAGCTCTCAACTGTGGGCCTATTCTCTTGATGGACAGAGGTGTGCCTATCATGGCTTAATATCAGAGCGTTGGCTGGCTAACATCTACCTGAAATCAGCTGGATGTATAAGTGAATTTAAGTACACTTTTATCTGCTCTTTTGCATATAGTACTGCATTTAATTTATTTATTTGTTTTTTTTTCACTAAATATTAACTCAACTGAAGTTGTGGCTGTCTCTCTACAGTTAGTTCCCCATCCACCCTCCCTGTTCTTGTTTTGGTGCTAATGTTGGTGGCTTTGAAATTGCCCACCCCTCTTGTAGATTTGTATTTGGATACTCCTTCTGGGCCCATCTCATTTGCTCACTCAAGTGAGTGCAGTGAGATCATATTCTGATTTTGGGCACTCCTACTGTGTACAAAGAGAACATTTGGGAAGGACGACCCCTGCAGCCTCTTAATCCTGCTCAGTTCCCTCCCTCAAAAAAAAATATATATATATATGTATATATATATATATATATATATTTTTTTTTTTTTATTGAGCTGCTCTTACTGTAACTGTCTTACTTACTCTTCTGTGTGCTGTTATCTGTTCAGTCGCTCTTACTCTGCACTTATTACTGCTTGTTAGTAGCCTTCAAATTTACTGCCTTCTGCACTTGTTTTTTAGTCATTTGTTAATTTAATTGCATTTATTTGAACTGTATTTGCCGTAGTGTTGCTATACACTCAGGTGTGCTGGCCTGCACTACAATTTGAATTGTATTTACTGCTGTTTTAGCTGCTTTTCTGTAACAAAAAAAAATTCTAAGCTTGTTTCCTGCCTTTCCTGTAACTAGTCAAGTCCAGATACAGACTTGTTGTATCCAGGACTGTTGGTAAGCTTCTGAGCCCCCCATGCCTTTCTGTGTTGGAGGGAAGCCTTCTAGCTTATCAGTGGGAGTGGGAAGCACTAGGTAGCCTATCTACCATGGGAAGAGTGGGTTTTGGCCCTGAAATTGTAGTTCATTGGTCATTTGGACAGTTTTTCCATCTCTTTCTACTTTCTGGTTAAAAGCCCATTTTGCGTTTGGTCCCTATCTTTCCTATATCTAGTGTAGTCCAGGTACAGATTTGCTGTGTCCAGGACTGTTGGTAAGCTTTTGAGCCCCCCCCCCCCAAGCCCTTGTGTGTTAGAGAGAAGCCTTCTAGCTTATCAGTGGGGGTGGTAAGCACTAGGTAACCTATCTACCACAGGCGGAGTGGTTTCTGTCCCAGAAATTATAGTTTATTGGCCGTTTGGGAAGCTTTTCCATCTCTTTCAGCCTTCTAATTTAAAAGTCTGTTTGCGCTTGTTTCCTGCCTTTCCTGTTACTAGTCTAGTCCAGCTACAGATTTGCTGTATCCAGGACTCTATGTAAGCTTCTGAGCCCCCCAAGCCTTTCCGTGTTGCAAGGGAAGCCTTCTAGCTTATCAGTGGGAGTGGTAAGCATCAGGTAGCCTATCTACCACAAGAGGAGTGGTTCCTGGCCCAGAAATTGTAGCTATTGGCTGTTTGAACAATTTTTTTCCATCTCTTTCAACTTTTCGGTTTGAAAGCCACACTTGTGCCTGTTTTCCGCCTTTCCTATATCTAGCTTTGTCCGGTTACAGAGTTGCTGTATCCAGGATTGTTAGTAAGCTTCTGAGCCCGCCAAGCCTTTCTGTGTTGGAGGGAAGATTTCTAGCTTATCAGTGGGAGTGATAAGCACTAGATAGCCTATCCTCCATGGGAAGAGTGAGTTTTGGCCCAGAAATTGTAGTTTGGCCATTTGGGCAGTTTTCCATCTCTTTCAACTTGCTGGCTTAAAAGCCTATGTTTGTACTTATTCCCCACCTTTTCTGTAACTAGTCTAGTCCAGGTACATATTTGCTGTATCCAGGACTCGTTGTAAGCTTCTGAGCCCCCCAAGCCTTTCTGTGTTGGAGGGAAGCCTTCTAGCTTATCAGTGGGAGTGGTAAGTATTAGGTAGCCTATGTACCACAAGAGGAGTGGTTCCTGGCCCAGAAATTGTAGGTACTGGCCGTTTGGGCAGTTTTTTTCTATCTCTTTCAATGTTCTAGTTTAAAAGCAGCACTTGCACTTGTTTCCCACCTTTCCTGTAACTAGCCTAGTCCAGGTACAAAGTTGCTTTATCCAGGACTGTTGGTAAGCTTCTGAGCCCCGCAAGCCTTTCTGTGTTAGAAGAAAGCCTTCTAATTTATCAGTGGGAGTGGTATGCACTGGGTAGCCTGTCTACCTTGAGAGGAGAGGTTCTTGGCCCAGAAATTGTAGTTTATTGACCATTTGGACAGTTTGTCCGTCTCTTTCAACTTTCTGGTTTAAAAGACCACATCTGCGCTTGTTTCCCATCTTTCCTGTAACTAACCTACTGGATAGCACTAGAAAGCCTTCAACTGATACAGCCTTCTAGCTTAGAAGAGAGACTTTGGAGTGATTAAGTATCAGTTTTCTATACTTTCTTGCTGTACTTAACTGTTTTCTGCCTAAACACAGATTTTCCAGCATTTATTGTGATTTAAAAGCTTGTTTTTTTCACATATTGTACTTATTTGACTGTCTGCATTTTTAAAAAGTTGTTTTGTTTAAATAATTTGTTTAATGTGGGAGGGTGGCCTAATGGTTAAGGTGTTTGCCTTACAAACACAAGGTGCAGGGTTTGAGTCTCACAAGGGATAATTGGCTAGGCTTAAAGTAGTCCACAAGGACAGTTAGCTTAGTACTAATCTATGAATCTATGAAAACTGTTGTAGGCTACACACTAAAGTGCGATAGCCTTTTCTGATCGTTTGTAGTCATTTAAAGCTCTTTTAAGTGTATTTTTGTTTACTGTTTTGCCTTATCTTTTCAAAAAAACAAACAAAAAAATCCTTGTTTCCCGCCTTTCTAAGCTAGTATAGTCCAGTTTTCAGGCTAGTGCTGAATTCAGGGCTGTGATACTAGTTTCTGAGTTGCCCATACCTTACTTGGATAGAAGGAAGGTTCTCTGTTCACCTGAGAGAGAGGGGAGCTTTGAGCAGCCTATATGTCCCTGGAAGAGTGGTTCTAGCCCAGAAGTTAATAGTTTATTGGCCATTTTGGGCTAATTTCTATCTCTTTCATTTCCCTACTATAAAAAATGCGTTTGCATGGTTTTGCGCACCGGGCAGTGCCGGTTAGCTATGGTTAAATTATTCCCGGCTCCACTAAGTCTCCTCTTCAGTTTTTCCCTTGAAACTAATCTAACTCTCAACCTAAGCACTCAAAAACCATCTTACAGTCCAGCACTTGCTCAGACCTAATAGCAAGCACTAATATACCCTGACACTGATTGCCCAGCAGGGCAAGGCTCTTTATTCACCCCTCAACAACCAAGCGACTAAGCAGCTCACCCTACTATTCAGGCATGACCAAAGGGCAACTTCAGGTGCACTCTCCAGTCCAGTTGGTGAATCTGGTTATCCTCAGGCAATGTTACCACTGCCTCATGTACACAGACAACCCTCTCCTCCTACCACAAAACACTAACATATGCAAAAGATGCAATTATACAGCCAAACTGGAAGCTAAGCTATCTTCACCCAAGACTGGAACAGACAGTCGAGAGGAGAAGGTTAACACTTGCACCACACCTCCAGCTGCACACAGACCTACTAAAACAGCACTGGCAAAAAATACACATAAATACACAAAATCATACTCGGAGGCTCTAAATAAAAACCTGCAAAAGCATCAGAGACCTCCAAAGCAGACACCCAAGCAACTTGCACTTCCCGTCACAAACCAGACAACACAAAAAACACAAAATCAGTGTGCCACTCAATCACAGCCCTTAAGGTGAAATAACATTCCTAACACACTATTAATAGGTGACTCCATAGTCAGGCACACTGATGTCCACTCACTAGGCTGGACAAGCAGAAGGTTCCTGTTAGCTGCCTGTCGGGAGCCAGAATCCGCCACATAACACAAGCACTCAGGTCACTCCAGAACAAGTACAAATATTCAAAGGTTCCTGGAAATTATAAACTCAAATGCTATGGAACAACTAGTCACCACTCCCACAAGAGGGGACAACATACTAGACCTGATCATTACCAACATGGGGACTCTATGCTCCACACCGGAAGTATATCCCTCATTGGTAAGATCAGACCATAAATTAATTTCACTGGATGTCCACATCCCGACCCCACCCCCAGCCCAGAAAACCACAGTGAAAAACTTCTCAAAAGCGAACTTCTCACTTCTCAAAACCAAAGTGGAATCCTTCAAGGCCCCAGGGCCAGTGGTAACTATGGCCCAAACTGCAGAATCCTATATAAACGCATTCTACAGACATCTCCAGGAATGCATGGATCATGCTATCCCAAACAAAACCAAGACCCAATCATCCAAAGGCAGGCGTCCAGTCTGGTGGACCCCTGCCATAAATAAACTGTACAACAGAAGAAGGAAGCTACTACATGATAGAGCAAAATCCCTAATAGGGAAGGCATCTTTGATCAGTACTAGCAAAAAATTACGATCCCTCATAAAATCCTGCAAGGCCAGCTTCGAGAGAAAAATTGCACAGGACACCAAAGACAATCATAAGGCTTTTTTCAGTTATGTTAGAAACCTGGGATGCAACTCCCAGACTTGTTCTGAGTTGATTCTAAACGACAAAAATACACTGAACCCACAGACATCGCCAATATCCTGGCAGACAGGTTCAGTGCAAACTTCTCCACCCCCAAAAGAGCAAGTATCTATCCTGGCAGAGGGCTGCCTCCCAAACATCTCTGATGCTCAGGTGAAGGCTACCTCCTCCAAAGCAAAAACACTGCTTCCATGGGACCAGATGGCGTCCCAGGTTGTGTCCTACATGAACTCCAAGAGGAACTAATCCCTCAAATAAAACAGCTATACAATCTCAGCCTCACTACAGGATATGTGCCCACAGAATGGCGTACAGCAACAGTGGTCCCACTCCACAAAGGTGGAGCCTCTACGGACCCTGGAAACTATCGCCCCATAAGCCTGACTAGCTTAGTCTGCAAGGCTATGGAGAGGATCATCATGGAGCTCATAAACAAAGACATTGGGGACCTACAGACACTAGATCCTACCCAGTTCGGCTTTGTCAAGGGCAGATCCTGCCTTTTGAACCTGGTTGACTTCTTCAAAACAGTCACCAAAGCCATAGATGAAGGGAAGGTAGTCCACACAGCCTATCTGGACCTTGCAAAGGCATTTGACACAATACCCCACTCGGGCATCATAGATAAGCTATCCAGCTTAAATATAAACCCCTATGTCACAAGATGGGTTGCAAACTGGCTCAAAGACAGAACCCACAGAGTGAGAGTTGCTGGAGCCATGTCAGACTCGAAACCGGTCACAAGTGGCATCCCACAGGGTTCTGTCCTGGGACCACTCTTGTTTGGTATATACTTTTCTGAGGTACAGGCAAACGTGGGAGGACTATGGCTCACCAAGTTCGCAGACGACTGCAAACTGGGCACCATAATCAACTCTCCAGCTGACACAAACATCCTTCAAAAAGGTCTCACAGAGACAGGTAACTGGTGCCAGCACCATGGTTTAAAGCTAAATGCCAAAAAATGTATAGTCATACCCTTTGGCAAAAACAATGTGCCCACAAATTACCACATAGGCGGAAACCCATTAAGTACAGAGAAAGTTATTAGGGACCTGGGGACCCAAGTTGATAGCAATCTCTCCTTTGAAAACCACATTGCCAAAGTGGTTAGAAAGACCTTCTACATAGCCCACCTCATCACGAAGGGTTTCACATCTAGATCAAGAGAGGTAATCGTGCCTTTATTCATCCCTCATCAGGCCCATCATAGAATACAATGCCCCTTTTGGGATGTACCTTACCCGACACCTGCAGCAATTAGAAAGACCCCAAAAGTATCTCACCAAGAGGATCAAGGGTCTCAAACAGATGCCATATGCTGCTCGGTTAAAAAAACTCCAGCTCTACTCAGTTGCATACCACCTACTTCGAGGCGATCTATGCCTGACATACAAAGCTATGTCAAATCCAGAATTAATGGACATGCTCCACCTCAGTAAATCTAAATCCCTTAGAGCCACATGCTCGAGGGACTTGAACCTCAGCACAGAAATAAATAGAACTTGCTGGAGGGACAGGTTCATAACACAGAGGCTCCCTTCGCTCTGGAATAGAATTCCAGTTCATGTGAGGCAGAGCACCTCACTGAATCGCTTCAAGAAGAATCTCGATAGGTGGATGGGGGATCGTAGGTTTGTCCCAGGGATTACTCCCGTGTCACTATTAGACAGAGGCACAGTAAACTAAACCTTAAAAAGGGCACAGTATACTCAAATCAAGGGGTGGCGTAAGCCATACAGAATCAGGCTAGGCTTATAATTGCCCCAGGGCAGATAGCCTAGTATGAACCTATGAACCTATGAACCTATTCCTAACTACATTAGGCAGAGCCCCTCACTAACACTCTTCAAGAGAAACCTTGACGAGTGGATGGGTAACAGAAAATGCACTCCTGGGATCACTTCATTGGCTCTTCTTGACAGAGGCTCAGTTAATTAATCAATGGGGCGGCGAAAGCTGACACACTCTGGCTAGGCTTATAAATGCCCTCGGGCAGATAGCCTAGTACCTACCTATGAACCTATGAACCTATGACTCTGTCATTGTTCATGTTGGTGTGAATGATCTGAGATGTACCTCCCTGGACTACATGAAAAGAGACATGGAAGAGCTCTCTGATCATGCAGCCCAGGCTGGTATGACCCTGACCCTGAGTAGCATCCTGCCCTCACCATGAATGATACCTCAGTATAAAGAAAAAATGATCAATTTCAACAATTGGCTAAGCTTCTGGTGTCATTCAAAAAGGATCCAGTGTCTGTCAGCCTGGGACGACATGCTCGACAAGCTGCATTTCTTCACAAGAGATGGCTTGCACCTGTCACCCCTAGGCTTTCGACTACTGGGCAAGGCTCTTGCTGCCCCCATAGTGCCTTTTCAGACAAGGCTCAAATGTCAAACCCACTTCCGTAAACAGCACAATTAACAAAAAACTGAGTGTTATGCTACTCAACACCAGGAGTTTAAATCTCAAAATGCCTGTGCTCGAAGAATTCCTCAGTATGGAGAACATCAACATTTGTGCAGTAACTGAAACCTGGTTCAAGGCTCCAGAGAGCACCCCAGCACTACCGGGCTACAACTCATACCACACGTTTCGGCCACAGAACATGGACTGAAACACAAAAGGAGGGGGTGTGTCCATATTCATCAAGGATACCTACACCTCCAGGTTAGTGGCGCAGCATGATACCTCTGATATCATCCATGTGCAACTAACATCGGGCAAATCTACAATGCAAATTGTGGCCTGCTACAGATCACTCTCCATGACCCAGGACCACCACTTCACCTTTCTGGAGACACTGGAAAACATGAAGGTCCTATTGAACACCCTGATAGTGGGTGATTTCAATTACCCTACCATTCACTGGGAAAACTACTCGAGTACAAATTCCCAGGCCCAGCGCTTCCTGGAATTCATCAATTCAAATGCCCTGGATCAGCTGGTAAACTCCCCTACCAGAGGTGAAAACATATTGGACCTGGTCATCACCAACATGGGCGACAGGTGTTCCACACCGGAGGTCAACCTGTCACTGGTTAGATCAGACCATAAACTAATCACTCTGGATGTCCACACCCCACCACCACCCCCAACTAAGGAAACCACAGTAAAAAACTTTTCTAAAGCAAACTTCACCTTACTTAAGACAGAGGTGATAAGTTTCACAGCCCCCATGCTAAAGGATAATGCTGCCCAAGATGCAGAAACCTTTACAAATACACTCTTTGAGCACCTACAAAGATGCATGGATCGTGCCATCCCCTAGCAAAACCAAGATTTATTCCTCTAAGAGAAGGAAACCAGTTTGGTGGACCCCTGCAATAAAAAGGCTATACAATAGAAGGAGGAAACTGGTTCAGAAAAAAAGCAAATCCCAAGAAGGAAAGACATCCCTGATCAGCATCAGTTAGAAACTAAGGTCACTCATGAAATCATCCAAGGCTAACTTCAAAAGAAAAATAGCCAAGGATTCAAAAGATAACTACAAAGCCTTCTTTAACTATGTTAAGAATCTAAGTGGCAACTCGCAGATATGCACTGAACTAGTTCAAAATAGCACAAAATATACTGAACCTACTGATATTGCCAACATCCTGGCAGATAGATTCAGTGCAATCTTCACCCCCCTCTCACCTCCAAAAGGGCCCACAACAATACCGGAAAAGTGTAGTGTCCCAAAAATCACAGACACACAAGTGTAAACAGCCCTTTCAAAAGCCAAAAATACAGCGTCAGTGGGACCAGATGGTGTCCCAGGCTGCGTCTTGCACGAACTACAGAACGAACTAACCCCCCACCTAAACATGCTGTTCAACCTCAGCCTCTCCACAGGCTACATGCCCATAGAATGGCACCCAACAATGGTTATTCCTCTCCACAAAGGAAGGGCCACAACTGACCCTGGTAACTATCACCCCATAAGACTGACTAGCCTGGTCTGCAAGGCAATGGAGCGCATCATCATGGAACTTATTAACAAAGACATTGGGAACCTCCAAACACTTGACCTAACCCAGTTTGGCTTTGTGAAGGGCAGATCATGCCTATTAAACCTGGTTGACTTCAAGACAATCACCAAGGCCATAGATGAGTGAAAGGTGGGTCACACAGCCTACCTTGAATTCGCCAAGGCTTTCAACACCATTCCCCACTCGGGTATTACAGAAAAACTCCCCAGTCTGAACATAAACCTCTACGTCATGAGATGGGTTGCCAACTGGCTTACAGACAGAACTCACACGGTAAGAATAGCGGGCTCCAGGTCCGACTCTAAACCATTCACAAGTGGTGTCACGCAAGGCTCGGTCCTGGGATCCCTACTGTTCTGCATATACTTCTCAGAAGTACAGGCAAACACAGGAGGACTATGGCTAGCCAAGTTCGCCGATGACTGCAAACTGGGAGCCATAATTGACTCTCCGGCTGACACGGACATCCTCCAAAAGGGCCTCAATGAGACGGACATCTGGTGTCAAAGTCATGGCCTCAAGCTAAATGCCAAAAAATGCATAGTCATCCCATTTGGGAAAAACAAAACACCCACGACTTACCACATAGGTGGCATAATACAGAAGAGGTAATAAGAGAGCTGGGGACCCAGGTAGATAGTAATCTCTCCTTTGACAATCATATTGCCAAAGTAGTTAGGAAATCCTTCTATGCTGCCCATCTAATTACTAAAGGGTTCGCATCTAGAAATAAAGAGGTTATAGTGCCCCTCTGCTCATCATTCATTAGACCCATCATAGAGTACAATGCCCCATTTGGGATGTACCTCACAAGACACTTCCAACAGCTGGAAATACCACAAAAGTACCTGTCCAAGAGGATTACTGGCCTCAAACATATGTCCTATGCAGCCTGACTGAAAAAACTCCGGCTGTACTCAGTGGCATATCGCTTACTCAGAGGTGATCTTGCCTGACTTACAAAGCCATGTCCAACTCAGAATTGATGGGCATGCTCCACCTAAAGAAATCCAAGTCACTGCAAGCCACGCACTCTAGTGAGCTAAACCTTGCCACAACAATAAATAGAACATGCTGGAGGGATAGATTCCTGTCACAGAGACTCTCCATGCTTTGGAACAAAATTCCAAATTACATCAGGCAGAGCCCCTCACTAACACTCTTCAAGAGAAAACGACGAGTGGATGGGTAACAGAAAATACACCCCTGGGATCACTTCATTGGCTCTGCTTGACAGAGGATCAGTTAATTAATCAATGGGGTGGCGAAAGCCGACACACTCTGGCTAGGCTTATAAATGCCCTTGGGCAGATAGCCTAGTACCTATCTATGAACCTATAAACCTATGTTTTGTCTGTCCACCACACAGGTCCTGTGTCAGATATTTCACTGACAGTGTGTGTGTGTTGAGTGCTATCAGTACATGGCTACATCCATTTATGTTTCTTACCTCAAATCTCTGACTAAGGGTATGTTGCAGACTAACACCAGTGACTTGCTTAGTTTATGACAACAGTGTCCTCCACTTACATACTAAGCTAGTCCTGCATGGAGGAATAGTAAATCTGGGGGATTGTGTCTCCTTGCTGCCATAAAGTAATTTAATTTCAGATATTTTTCTGACATTTACTAGACTGAGGTTAACCTCCTGTGTTCCAGTTTCCACTGTTAAAATAAAAACATTTGAACAGTTACAATAGTGTATGGTACATTTCTGTTATCTTCCAGCAAGGTACACTGTGGATACAGCTTTAAATTTAGTACTTTATAAAATATCTTTTCAACACACATATCTGTACAAACCTAGTTTGATATATACATGACATACAGCTCTAATACATTTGTAAAACAAGCAAATTACATGAAGCATGTTGACATTCACAAATGACACATAATGATTTACAAAATTCCAGACAGCTGTGCTGGCAGTATCTCCCTTTGTCACACTTATGTACAAATCATTTGATATTCACAAATGACATATAATTATTTATAAAATTCCAGCTAGCTGGGCTGGCAGTATCTCCTTTCATCTCAGCTAGCATCAATGGAATCTTGTTGAGTGCATGAGGCACTTACATATAGCCAACACTACTAGCAGATTGCCTTATCTCATTGAAGAATTTTTGGTCCTCACAGGATGGTTGAATACTTAAGTCACTGCCTTCAAAATAAAAAAAATAGTATTGTTATAACCAGGAAATGGATATGTGCAGTGATCTAATAATCTTATCATATGCACCTTTCACAAGGAGAATTGTAGCTTTGCTTGTAGAGATATCTAATTGAAGATCTATTCTAATGGTAAGTATACATTCAATTAAATGCATTATCTTCTTTGCAGAGGATTAGTGTAGTAGTAAATCCCAGCAGGTGGGTAGATACCCAAACAGTATTTCTATAACCATGGGAGATGGACAGTTACAGGATATCCCACAGCACTACCATTCCAAGACCACCCATACCATGGGCAGTGTTTACTGATCACTAGCTGAAAGTGTGGATGATGTTCTTGCAGACTTTCTGTCATGCAGACTGTGATGAAGAGGAGTGACATTTCTTAATTTCTTGGACTCCTTCTCTCATAACCATCTAGTGATGCTCCCCAGTTTGACTTTATTTTTCTGTGTTCATCTGCCAGTCATATGCTTGTAGTAGTTGGAGGCAACAAAACCTAAAAAGTTCACAGTTGTTATCATACAGGGCTAGAGTACTTATGTGGATACTACCTTTTTGTCTCTTGGCTTGTGGGTATAGTGCAGTGACTACTGTGCTGACGCTGTGCAGGTGCATGCTCCCATATACCTATGTCTCCTGGATATATATGATCTGAACATGTCTTGGCAGGCATGTGTCCCCATAAGTACCTGTGCTCTGAAGCTGCAACACCCAGATATCTACCAGGTCTTGTTTCTGCATTAGAACAGTGACTAATATTTCCCCCAGGGATACGTGACTTGGCATTAGCCATTCATTTTCATCCCTTCTCAGCTGGCTCCATCAGACTTGCTTGGGCTACAGTCAAGAACATCCTTCTGTGTCACAAAACTGGCAAGAGGGGAAACATTATTCCGTGGGGCTAGCAATCATTCCATTTTATATTCATGCACATATCAACTACTTCTCTACATGTATTTTTAGACCCTTATTTGACCTATAGGATCTAATGCAACTACATTTTTATGCATCTACCTATCTCTAAGCCTATTGACTGCAGCAAACTTCCACTGGTTTTATTCAAGTGTCAGCCATCACAGCCACTGTCTGAAGCTTGTCTGATGTTGGTTAAACTGCCTACAACTCATCCAGTATCAGCACCAAGCTAATTCATTCATCCAGCATAAGCTTTTGTCATTCCCTACTGCTGATTCCAAGTGATATGCATTCTCCTGATGGTGTGTATGTGTTTTTTCTTGTTAACAGTAAACATCAGAAATCTTCCACCATATATATCTCATCAAGTGACAGGTGTTGGTCTAATAAAAAAATTGCAAGCGGCTTCAAAAGGAAAATCAGCAGACAATTTCACTTCCCTTCTCCATACATGAAAGCATTCACCATCATATTCTTATTTTTTGTCCTGAGGACCCACATTTCTTGTATAATTGCAAGCCTTTACAGCAAA
This sequence comes from Protopterus annectens, assembly GCF_019279795.1. Lineage (NCBI taxonomy): Eukaryota > Metazoa > Chordata > Ceratodontiformes > Protopteridae > Protopterus > Protopterus annectens. The sequence goes on from NC_056747.1 coordinate 777,517,200, forward strand.
ATGATAAATATTCCCCAGACTCTTTACCAGAAAAGCATTTTTTTGTGGCTCTGTATTGATTTGGTAGTTTGGTTCTTGGTTGGGTGGATATCTATCAAGTGGATCTTGCAGAGTACAAGCCATGCAGAAAAGCCAGTAACAACTACTGTACATATATAAGTAAACATAATAATGGTAACAGCACTGAAAAATGAGCTAACAAGACAAGCTATAATCAGCATAGATAAAGTAATTGTAATATGAATAGTGAAAAAGTGAAGCAGAAAATATAAACAATGCATACAGCAATACCTATGAGAAAACAAATATTTAGGAAATATGATGCAAAGTTCAGTGGCAGATTAGAACAACATAAAATATAAAAATATATAGCTATTACCTATGATCCAGAATGCATTTGCAAATATTTTTCTTGAACACTAAGTGATTAGTAATATTTCTGAGTGGCATTCTTCAGATGATCCAGAACACATACAAAGTTACTTCCAAGAGGTAAGATTTCTTTTATGCCAAAGGTTTGCATTCTGTTGGGAAATCTGTAACAAACTACAAAAGTCATATAATCTCTTGCCCTTTTATTCAAGGATGCAAGTCAAGCATCAGAAACCCAAGATATAGTACCTTTTCCCTTGTATAGCACCACATTTATTTTGACTGTCATGACCACCATATTTGAATACAAAACATTATTTATCATTTGTTGACCAGATTAGCCTTATTAGGCAAATAGCCTATTTTCAGGTAAGACGAGGTGGTATTTATACTGTTAGGGGAAATTTGACCATGGCATCTTGGAACTTCCCCTACTCTTGGTAGTCAGGGGAAGGATTTGTGTGTTACACATCCTGACTTCCAGTTTCCTGTCCAGGCAGAGAGAGCCAGGAGGAGCAGGAAGAAAACATGGCTGATTCAGCTTTGGCTGAAAATGAAGTGAAGGTTGATGAAAATGTAGTTGAAATGGTAGAATCTCTCCCAGGAGTTTTTTCTGATGCTGTGGGTGCAGAAAAAAACAGTGATATTGGAAGCAAAGGAGATTGTACCTGTAACAGAGATGGATTTAGAGGAAAACTTTCAGAGGAGATTGTTTGAAGGAGAGACAGTTACCTCTGAGAAATGCATAATTATAACCCTCCAATTGGGAGGGTTGTGGGATGATTATTTTGAAGAGATGGTAAACCAAAGTGAACCAGAAAGTGGAGCAGCAATTTCATGGAGTGACATCATGGAGAAAATAGAAGAAGAAAAAGGAGAAGAAGAGACTGTGCCAGAAAAAGTTCAAGAGACAAAAACTTATGCACAAACTGTGGGAGAAGGAGCAAAGAAGAAAGAAATATACAGTACATGTGAGCTGTAAAAAAGAAGAAAGTTTGGACAGGTATAAGGTTTGGGACTCTGTAATAACACCTCTGGGTGTTAAAGCAAAATAGGTAAGAACATTCATTTTAATTAATAAACAGACTTTTTCTGACTTGATATTTGAGACTGGGCAGGTCATGGAAAATGTTTTGGGTGCATATGAACAAAAGAAAAATATTTTTCCATGGTCAGAGTATGTTGTGCAAGCTTTTTACAGACAAATAAACAAACAAAAAAAAAAGAATAATGATACAGTTCAGAACTGAAGTTTAAGCTAACGAACTGAAAGAACATTTGTTAACTATATGTAAAGAAGTAATGGACACTACAAAATATATGATGAAAGAGGACTATGGACTGGGGATGGGAATGTGGAGTAATACTGAAAATGATAATGTTATGCATGTACCTAGTATTATTGATGTTCATGGTAATAGGGGTTTTGTGAAATACAGGGGTCAATCAAAAACTTGTTATTTTTTTGGGGAAAAAATGGTCATGTAATCAATTAATATGATAAAATGATGTTATTTATGTGGTAAAATACGGTATAATGTAAAAAAATTGATTTAAAGTGCAACAAATGTGGCAATACTAGTCATTCATGGCTAGAATGTGAAATTAATGTGCAAGAAAATTAAAATGAAGTTATACAAGATAAAGAGACAGTAGAATGTGTTATACAAGAAAATATACAAAAATATGTAACTGATAAAGAGATTATACATGAAGTTAAAGAAAGTAACAAGGAAAAAGGAGACAAGTGAGGAAGAAGCTGATTGGTGCACAGTAAGACATAAAAATAATTTGATAGGGTAAAGGGTTAAAGAAAGGAAAAGAAAATTCAAAAACTTAAGGCTTAGAGAAGATAAGAAAGGAAGGGATAAACGTTTTATTATACTAACTGTTCTTAAAAGCTGAAAATATTAACTTTAAATGTGAACAGTATGAAAAAATCTTAAAAGGAAAATAGGTATATTATAATGGTGTGCTGCAGTAGATGCACATATTATTGTTTTAGAATATATCAGATTATTAGCAGAGGAAGAAAGAACACAAACTGAAAAACTTTGGAATGGTGTGGTAGTTTGGAACATGGGGAAAGAAACATGCTCGGACATATGTTTATTATGTCAAAAATGCGTTAAAATATTAGATGTAACCATAGCGGAACTAGGCCAAACTACAGTAATAGACATGAGGTAGAAAAATATGTGTATAGAATTATAACTTTATATGTATATATAACAAAAAAGAGAGAGAAATTATGTTTAAAAATATTCTTGAATATGTTTGTGTAAATATGGATATTATAGTGGTGGGTGAGTTTAATTGTAATTTAAGAAAAAATAAAAGCAATCTTGATGTTAAAATGGCTAAAGAAATTATGAGAAGTGGAAAGTTAAATGTATGAGAAAATAACCACTGGACTTATAAAAGAAATGAAATTATGAGATAAATTGATTATTTTTTAATATCTGATAGTTTAAAATTATAAAAAAAGGAATTAAGTATGCTGAATTTTCATATCATGTGGCAATATGGGTTAAAGTGCAGGAAAATTAAAAATATATAAGAATAGGAAAAGGAATAAAGAGAGTTACTGAAAATTAATTAGATTTGGAAGAGAAAAAAAGAACTTGTGGAATTATGGAAAAATCATATAACTATGAGGGAGTTTTATAAGAATTGGACTGTTTGGTGGCTTCATTTTAAAGAAATATATAAACACGTATTTTTAGAATGTATAAGGAGGAAAAGAAGAAAAGAAAAAGAGAGATATATGATATTAAGTCAAGAAACATTTAGAGATTTTTTAGAGAAGAAAAATTCCTTTTATGAAAAAGAAAGAGAAATATATAAAATGAATCAAATTAAAATTAATTTGTTATATAAGCAAAACTATTGTTTACAAGGAAATAAAGAAGTAGCACCATATTTGAGTAAAATGATAAAAGAAGGAAAATAATAAGACAATTAAAACATAAGGAACGTAAGCCAATAAGACAGCAAGAAGGAATATATGAAATAATTAAATAATTTATATTGGAATTGCTTGTTAAGAGAGAAGAAAACATCGAACAAATTTATAAAGGTGAAAAATTAAATAAGGAAGATAATGATTATTTACATCAAAAAACCATGAAAGAATTTAATGAAATTCTAAAAAATGTTAACATGAATTCTACAACAGGACTGGATGGAATTGAATATGGTATGTATAAAAAATGAAATAGTGGCAAAAAATAATTTTTATAAAAGTCATGAATGAATGGTTAGAAACTGGAATTAAAGAGAGATACGTACAGGAGTTATAAAATTTATATTCAGAAAGGGAAATAAAGAGATAAAAAATTGGAGACCTATAACACTGAATAATACAGATTTTATTTTTTATGAGAATAATAACAAAAAGGTTACAGAAAAAATGGATAGAATATATGACCAAAATGTATTTGGAAGAAAAGGAAAAGGAAGCCAAGATTTACTATGGATAATAAAAGAAATAATTGATGATATCATAAATAAAAATGTAGAAGCGAAGGTTATAATAGGGGATATAAGTAAAGCTTATGATAATATTCAATATAAATCATTATGGGGAATTTTGCAGGCATATAATGTAAGTAAAAATATTACAAGTAATAAAATCTGTTTATGAAAGGAACTATGTGAAACTAAATGTAAATGGCTGGATTGAGGAAAAATGAAAATAGAATGTGGAATATAGCAAGGCTGCCTAGCTAGTAGTGTAATTTTCTCATTAGTTATGAATGTAATAATGAAGGAAATTAATAAAATGTCAAGTAGCGGTGGATACAAAATGATGAAAAGAGTACAATTGCCAATAATGGATTATTATGCAGATGGTATTGCATTAATTGTTAAAAATAAAGTATGGATGGAAGACATAAATGAAAAAAATAAGTATAAATTAAAAAAAAGGTTTAAGTATAAAGAGAAAAGTAAAGGATTTGGTTTTGAATGTATGATGAGAAGTATTAAGTTCAAGAAAAATACATAGATATATTAGGAATAATATTTGGAAGGAAGGAATGAATATGGACAACAAAAATGGGATAATGTACTCAACAAAGTAAAGGATATGACTATATTTGGAAATTATATAGATTTTCATATAGAAAAAAGCACACTTGTTGAACTCCATGGCATTAAGAAAAATTGCTTATGTTGCTAATATCTATATGATTCCTATTAAGTATGAAAAGGGGCTAGTGATGATTATATTTTCTTTTATATGGGGCACTCGACTGAGCCCAGTTAAGAGAAGGATTCTATATATGAAAGAAAAGCAAGGAGGCTTGGGTTTAATAAACTCAATAGTACATGCAACATCTTTAATTCTGTATAAGGTATTAAAAGGAATTATGAAGGAAAACTTGATAGAAATTATACTATATTATACATACAAAAAATGTGGGAAGGAATGGAAGTTAAAAAAGAGAAGTAAAAGCATTGTGAATGAAGAAATGAAATAATACCAAAACAAAATTGAAACTAAAATGGAAAATATTATGAAAGATAGCATATACAGTATAAAGGTGAAGGGTGTCAAGAATTATTAATGATAATTAGAGAAATTGTGGATGATATTATGAACAGAAAAGAAGAAGCAAAAATCATGATAGGAGACCTTAATAAGGCAGTTGACATGATTGGGCATGAAATCTTATAGGCAATAATGAAAGAATATAATATAAGTGAGAAAGTTAGGAAATTATGTATGTGAATGTATAGTAATATTGAACATGGCTGGTTAAGCCAAGAGGTACATATGAAGAGTAGTGTAAAACAAGGATGTCCAATAAGCTGTATAATCTTTGCATTTGTTATGAATGAATTCATGGATGGTGCAATGGTGCAGTGGTTGTTTTGTCACCTCACAGAAAGAGGTTTTGCAGTTTGATTCTCAGCTAGGGTGCCTTCTGTGTGGAGTCTGCATGCCCTCCCTGCATTCATTTGGGTTTCCTCTGGGTGATCCGGTTTCCTCCCACATTGCAAACACATGCATCTGGATCATTTCTCCCCAGGCCTCCACTGAAATTGGCTTCATTCCAAGTCAGACTTTCCCAGTAAACAAATGTTAAATAAATAAATAAATGTGACAATATGTGAAATAAATTGAAAAATGGAGGTGGGGTATATAACACCTGAATGGTTAAGAATTCCAGTTCTGTTAACATACAGTATGCAGCTGACATTATAATAATTGCAAAAACAAAATTTGGATAAAAGAAGTAATAATTTGTGCAAATGAGTATCTAAAGATGATAGGGAAACTTTAAATAAAGAGAAAAGTAAAGGTTTAGGTGATCAGAGGAATGTGTTTTGCAATGAACAAATTGCCTGTGTTAGGTACAAAATTCGGGAATAATTGTTGAATTCAATGGGAAAATATGCAACAGAAGAAATAAAACAAACCTGTTTTTTTCTGAAGAACATATAAGTTATCATTCAGAAAAAAATGCTTATTTTATGAATTCAGTACCAATGGGTAAAATAGCACATTTAGCAAGTGTATTTATGCTGCCATCAGTATTTGAAAAGGAATTATTGCAGGTGATATTTTCATTTATATGGCGTTCTAGATTAAACCCAGTAAAAAATATATATTTTTTTATGAAAATAAAGAAGGATGTTTAGGGTTAATTAATCCTGTGGTATATGCTGCTTCATTAAATTTGTACAAAGTGTTAGCGTAGATAAATGAAAAAAGATGAGATATTAGTAGTAAAACTATATAAATATAAATACGATATATTTTGGGGTATGGTAAAAAGAGTAAAAGAGAAAAAGAGTGTATAAATGAAGAAATAAAATGTTACCAAGAACAATATTTTTGTAATAAAACAATTTGATCTAGAAAAAAGAAAAGAATAGTATAATAATGTAATGCTAAAATATAACTATGTAAAACCATGGCAAAATCTAACGGATGAAAAAAAAAATAAAGTTATAAAAATAAGAAGCAAATGGTATAATCAAAAAGTAGAATGTCAAGAATTTTTGTGGAGACTGGTATTAGATATGCCCCATATAAAGAAAAGTGATAGAATATTTTTACATTGTCAAAAATAAACTAGGGAGCATGCGTTTTTGAAATGTAAGAGTAAAAAAATGATGGGGGAAACTATGTAAAGACTTGTTCAAAGATATAAAAAAGTGGGTATAATAAACATGGATTTGATTAAGTATGGATATTATAAGAATAGAAGTAAAGAATGTGCTAAAAGAATAGATAAGTTATTTTATGTTATATGAGTTATATGGCATGAAGAATAAATTAAATTATGTTTAACGGTAAATGGATTTTAGCAAGAATATTAAGTAAAATCAGATGGGGGCTATGGGAAAAGAGTGGGGGTCTAATAGGGATGAAAATTTAGCATGACTGTAAAGGAAATTATGAACATGTGTAAACAGATTTGTATATCTATATATTTGCACATTTTTAAATATTTGCAAACATGTAAATATTTTGTAAATAAGCATTCTTTTTGTATACAAATAAAGGACCCCTACTTCTTTCGATAGGTGCCATGGGATCTTTTATATCTACACGAGTTATGACTAACTTAAGCAGATGAGGCCCCGATTTCAGGAGTGCAGCACCCACTTTGTTTTGCTCTGCAGTGTCAATAATTGATCTACCTGGTGTAGAAATAGAACCCACAGCCTCCTGCACCAAAGGCAAGTGTGCTAACTGTTGCACATCTAACACTGCAGATTCAAATTGATTGTGAGTACAAGTACAAGAAGCACAAATAAAAAATGGTTAAGCACTTTACATCTCCAAATAGCAGACTTCTTCATACCGTAAGAAAAAACAAACTCTCCACTTAAATAGATACCACATGGTAATTTCAAAATTCATTAACCAATGATGTTTGGCTAGTCATTAAGTGATTAGTCATTAAATGACATCAGCAACAATACATGAAATTAAATAAAAAAAATGTAAAAAAATATATATATATATATATATATATATATATATATATATATATATATATATATGTATGTGTAAATATAACTATATGGATGCATTTATAAATTAAGTAGGTGTAGTAAATCTATATATAATGTATGAGAAAGTACACTGTCTAGTTGTTATCTAGTAGAGAATGGTTTCTCTTACTACATATTAAAAATACTAGCCGATGAAAGTGACTTATATAAATAGATAAATTATGTGTCACCTATCATAACTGACACTGGTTCTCCTAGAAAAGTGCTTGACAATACATTCTACACAAATGATTATTAAAAACAGTTGTTTAAAAACAAATAGTGAAAAAATTAATTAAATTAAATAAAATGTATTTACATTTATATATATATATATATATATATATATATATATATATATATATATATATATTTACTTTTTTTATTTCATTTCATGTATTGTTGCTGATGTCATTTAATGACTAACCACTTAATGACTAACCAAACATCATTGGTTAATGAATTTTGAAATTACCATGTGGTATCTATTTAAGTGGAGAGTTTGTTTTTTCTTGCGGTCTAAGAAGTCTGCTCTTTGGAGACGAAAAGTGCTTAACCATTTTTTATTTGTGCTTCTTGCACTTGTACTCACAATAAATTTGTGTTTCTGCGTGTTGGAGACTTGGTGTTTGTGTTAACGTCTGTTTCAAGTTTACGTCTGGAGTTGTCTTTGGACTGCAGATTCTAATGTCAGAACATTGCAAATACCTGAAGACACAACATCTCAGCATGCAGTCATATGACAGCTAGTCAGAGCCCATAAACTGTTTTGGAAAGTGGTATGCTAGTTCCTGTATCTTCTGAATTAAAGTACTCATTTTCTTGGGGAGATACTGTGGAACATTAAGACATGGCTGACTCACAAGAAACCTCCAGTTTATATTGTCTGATAAACCCAGCCAGAAATATCACTTCTCATGGCATCTCAGCCCACTGATGTAAGGAAGGGCAACAACTGAGTTTCCATTACCTTACTAAGTCATGGAGGGTCAGTCGTGGTGTAGGAAAGGCAGATCATCATCCTGTTTACTTCTCTTGAGGAAACATAGTGGGTAGCAATCACTGCCTGAATAGCAGAAAGAAATATCATGAGACAACCATACAGAGGCTGTCTGTTTTAACAGTGGTTGCCCTTTCATCTTACCTTCATAGGAAGCAAACAGCTGGTCATCCTTCCTTTAGGATTTAATTTTGCCTAAGTAATATCTGAGCTACCTATGGATATTCAGAGTGAGTGAGTGGCGTTCTTCCTTGTTTTTAGGTTCTAATCTGGAAAGAATATTGGGAGATTAATACATTTGCTCAAGGTAAACTCTGAAACCACTTTAGGCATAAAAGAAGGATTTGTTCTCAATTAAATCCTGTTCTTGTGGAAAATGAGATAGGATTGAGTCACCACAAGAGCTTGGAACTCAGATACCTTTCTTGCAAAGTCAGAGCAATGAGTAATACAGTCTTCGAAGTTAGGAACCTCAATTCTGCCTAATGAGTAGGTTCACAAGGAAAAAGCATTAGCTTTTTAAGCACAATGTTTGTCTAGGCAGACAAATTTGTAAACCCCTTTCAAAAGCTGCTTGATTAGAGAACAGGAAGAGGGGATCTAAGGCCAGATGAGCAAAAATGGCTGAAAGATGAATCTTGATAGAGTAAGAAAGACTAGAATATAAACAATTTATACAAATACTCTGGAACCAGGGGCATCCAGGTCTTGAAAAGGTCCTTGTTCTTAGTATGGCATCAACTAAAAAATCTTTATCACTTACGCATATATAATTTTCTATTAGCAGAGCCTCCTATAATACATGCTGTACATCTTCAGAAAATAAAGATGCATAAAGGGTATAAATATTCTATCATACAGGCAGTCATTTGAAGTGTTTCATGTTGGGCTTTATCAAACAACCCCTGTCTTGTAAGAGTAAGTTCAGTCTGTGGTAAGTGCCTTTAGCCACTTTCAAGTTACCACCACTATTTCTGGGGAGTCCTTCTGGATATTTAGAAAAATTCAAAGATATAAGTGAAAAGGGTAGAAAAAACATAGAGGAAGCATTCTCATCCATGAGAATGAGAAAGCATCTGTGTTCAAGGCTTGTTTACAAGGAATCCTGAACCAGAAGCATCTGTTTTGAAATAAGGAAAACAGAACACCTGATTGAGGTGTCTCCACAGTTGAATCTATAGCATTTGTGAGGGTCTGTCCTGAATCTGCTCAGTTTGTCTGCTAGAATGTTTTGCTCTGATGGAATCCCAAAGGGTCAAATTAAGCTGAGATGCTACCTTCCAGGCCATCTTGGAAAGTCTGCAAGGGGATAAGTTCAGGTATGCCTGTGATTTTTTATATTTCACATCACTGTAGTGCTGTCTCTGATAACTTGCAGAGGTCCGTAAAACTAGATATAATTTAAGGCCTTTAGAGCATGGATCACTGCCGACATCTCTTTCAACATTTATATGCTTTTGTCTATCCTGTAAGTTCCACAGACCTTCCAGTTTTGGATGTATGATAGTCTGGTGAAGAATATCAAATCACAAATGATCAAACCTAAATGTCTGATTGTGAATACTTCAAAAACAAAACAAAAAAAATATATGTTTTTGTAAGGAAAGAAGCCCCCTGAATTTCATAGCTTTATCTGTGTAACTATTTCATTGATTCTGGGAAAAGCCAGTACAGTTGAGCAAAAGTTTTTTCCTAACAAAAATGAGCAACAGTCAGGAGTGGAAAATGTGGCCTTTCTCCACTGTTAAATAATATTAGAGTTGGTATGTGTATTTAGCAGAGGGTGGTGGAGGTTCAGAGGGGCTTGCCCCCTGCAAAAATAGTGTTTTGTGCTTGCTTTTCCTGTTGATATTTTTATAATTGACCATTTGGGTTCAATTATTTGTGGTTTGGGTTAATGATATGTCAATGACATGTCATAAACCTCCAAGCAAAGTATGCGGCATCTGTTGTGACAGACTGAGATGGAAGCAGAAGGGAGAAGAGGACACCAGAACTAAGAGATAACTGATTTACACACCACAATTCTTAGGAATCCCAGCACTGGAATCGGAAAAGATAAAGGGTGATGATGTTGATACCAGACTGATCTGTGATACTATTGATTTTTTTTTCAAGTCCATCCAAGGAAATCTTGATAATTATGGATTTTCTGAAGCCAAGAATTCTGTGAATTCCCTTGGAGATGTCACAGATTGTTTGGAAAAGGTCAGGAAATTTTCACTGTACAGTTCTACATTGTCCTGTGGAAGAAAGGCCCTTCCCAAGGAAGTATACAGAAGACATCCCAGATAAAACACTCTGAGATGAGAAATTATTTTTGGAGGCTCATTTGAAACACCAGATTGCCAAGACATTTCTTGACACATTTCAGAGAATCTTGACAACTGGAAAAAAGAGTATGCAAATATAAGGCAATTGTCCAAATATGGAAAGATGTGGATTACAAGTCTGCAGTAAGCATTCCTAGAGCCAGACACTTTGTAAATACCCTTAGTGCAGTAGATAGACCAAAGGATAAGACAGAGAACAGAAAATGTGAGCCAGATACAGAAAAGTTTAAACAAGTCTCAATTTCTTGCCAATAGGAATGTGATGGTAAGCATCTTTTAAGTCCAATATTACTATGACACTAAAGAAAGAGGGGGTATGACTGGTAACAAGGTGTGAGGGGATAGCATTTTGAGCTGTGGGATCTTGATACAGAGATTAAGAAAAGAGATGATTATAAATGCTCTCCAAGTTCCCTCCTTCTTTGGTACCAGAAAGATCCCTGAATAAAAAAACTTTGCCACTCTGATCTGAGGGCACTAATCCTATGACCCCCTAAGAAACATGTGATCTAAAACTGGAGAAAACAGGAATGTTTCATTTACAGGATGTGGAGAAATTCCCTGTAATGGAGTGAGGGACTACCATGGACATCTGTGCCATTGTTGGATGATTCTCAGAACCCATTTATTTGAAATAATTTGATACCACTGGGTAAGATAAAGGCCCAGACTGAGGAATAGATTGCCAGGTTGGGGATAGGGGGGTTTAAGAGACAAGTAGTCATTCTGACTTTTTGGATTCTCTTTGGTTCTGGGGAAGCTTTCCTTTATTTGTAGAGCCTCCTTGTCATGTTTTATAAAATCATTTTGTTAGCACCCTGATGTTTAAATAGCTTTTTGAAAAATGTGTCTGGATTAAAAAGAAAGGTTTTATTGCACTTATAAAAGAAGGATTGGAAAATCTGTGTCACATCTTGAATCAATTTCCATCTTTCATCAAATATTTGAAGGACATCAGCAGCAGAAGGGGCCAATCAGAACATCCCTGTATATGGAAGAATTTAAAATACCTGTTTTAACGTTTTCAGATACATTTTAAGAATTTAACCAAGCAAATCATCTCATAACTGACCTGGTAGCAGCAGCTCTGGATACAGCATCAGCAGAATGATAAGAACATTTAAAGCATGTTTGGTTACATTAGATACAGGGATAAGTAAGTCAATGAAATTTTAACCACTGAAAATGGAAGGTCAGCACTTAACGTTCTCATGTTCTCAAAGAAAGTTAGTAAAGATTTCAACATGTGAATCTGTCAGTTCAAAATTCTGAAGGTTAAAGTAGAAGAAGAATAAACTTTCTTCCCAAATCTATCAAAAGTTTTCTCATCCTTGTCAGAAGGAATGGAGTTAGCATTGACTCTGTTCAGAAGGAATAATTTTCAACTTTAGGATTAGAAAATAGATATTTATGAAATTTGAGGTACTTTGTATTAGCTCTCAGACTTTTTAGGAGCAGGAGGTTGACTGTCATGCATGCTGCAAGCTAAAAAGAAAACATGCTCTACAGCTGATAAAACAGGAGGGACAGCTGTAGGCTGAGGGAAATCCAGCTACAAAAATCATAATACAGGTAACCACCACTTAACATCCTTTCTGCACAATGTCTGACCGCATTTACATTCATACTGTATTAAGTGGAACTAAATGCAAAAGGCCATTGTGCAGATGGACATTAAGTGAAGCCCAATACAAAGTATAGGGTGTTCACTTAACCTCCATGCCACTTAATATTCCATGGAATAGAATGTATCCCAGATGTTAAGCAGTGGTTACCTGTACTTTTGCTGGGGAAATAAGTATCTCATTATGTTCTCTCTGAAATAGCTCTTTCATTTTGGACATAGTCTCAGGGAAAGATAGCTCTACTGGAAGGAAATCTGGAGTAATACTTTCCTCTTGAGTTTGAGAAGAAATCACTGAAGAAAACCCCTTTCCCTCAATTCCATGCTCTTCTGACTGGGAATCATTGTCAGATAGAGAGGGACATCTTTTTTTCTATTTGTAGTCAGTTAAGAAACATTTTTGAAACATTAAAATCAAGAAATAATCTCTTAGCAAATCCTAGCATGTCTTGTCTATGCGTAGTTAAAGAAACAGGTGATGTAATGTTCTTCTTATTTTTTTTTTTGTTTTCTTTCCCTATGAGACTCCTTGGCGCACACATATGAGACTTGCACAGCAATAATCTCTTTCCTTCACTACAGCAGGACGTACTGTTCAACTATCCAGATTTTCAGAGAATGTCCAGATTTTTGCCTCATATTTTTGATGTGTTCCTCATTAAATGTGTGGTTTTCTGGCAAATCACTGTGAACTGAAGTCACTAAATAATGACAAATCCTTTTATTCTAGTAACTTTCTAAGTTTATAAGAGCAATATTTGAAATCTGTCTCTGTTTTTGAGTCTTTGTATCACCATTAATTTTGTCTCTGTCCAGATTTCTTTTGTTAAGAGTAGAGGTATGTAGCAGGAAGGGGTTCAATGCTGTCAACAGCATCAGGAGACCTGGCCCAGCCATGTGGTAAGCTGCTTCTCCACCACTGAAAAGAGTGGTTATACCTTGCCCAGAGATGACAGCCCTACATAGGTTCATAGGTGTTTACTAGGCTAACGACCACAAGGGCCTTTTTAAGCCTAGCCATGCATACCAAATCTCTAACAAGGTCTGATACCCTTGATACGTGTAAGCATGGGCCTGGGAGATGAACCATTTACAGGTTACCTGTTTGCATCAGAGACATAGGTAACAAACCAGGGATGAGTTTACATTTTCCCATCCAATTGTCCAAGTTGCACTTGAATTGGATTAGGGAGGAACTCTGCTTCACATAGATGGGGAGTCTGTTCTATAGATGGGGTAGTCTCTGTGATACATATCTCTCCAGCAGGTCCTTTTTATATTACAGACAAGGTTTAAGTCTTTAGAATGGGTAATTCTGGTACTGTTTGTGTTGTGGATATGCAGGAGGTCCATCAGAGTGCTGTCTGATAATGCTCTGTATGCCAGGCATAGATCTCCCCTCAAAAACCTGTAGGAGACAGAATATAGGGATATGGCCTTGAGGCTGTCTGAAAAGGACATATTACTCATACCTTGTATTCTTTTAGTGAGGAACATCTGTGGACATTCCAGTTGTTGGATATGCCTGGTTAGGTATATACCAAAGAGGACATTGTACTCAATGATAGGTCTGATGAATGCAGAATACAGGGAACAATGACTTCCTTGGACTTAGATGCCATACCTTTGTTTATAAGTTGTGCAACATGTAATGATTTCCTCATCACTGTGATAATCAAAGGCTAGATTACTATCTATGTGTGTCCCTAAGTCCCTGACTACTGGGTCATCTCTAAGTGGTGTGTTGTCAAGATGATAGTCCCAGCTACAGAGGACTATCTAACTCTTGGCTCTTATCGGCTTCCCAAGGAGCTACACTAGAGGGACCAAGAAACACTGGTGACAACCAAGTCTGGCCACAACAGAGTTACCCATCAGCAGCTAACGTAGTGAAGGAACCAACCTGACATTTGAGGATTCCTGTGAGAAGCCTGAAATATGGGCAATGGAGCCTGTGTGAGTATATAAATCTCCTGGCAGACAAATAAGGAGTTTGAGGAAAAAATTCAAATGACACTCCCCAAAAGCACAATATCCTGCTCCTGACATATTCATTCTAGAGAAATATGTAGAAAATAAATAGTAAAACATATTTTTACACATTTTTTCACACAAGAATTTACAAGGTAATGATACCCTTACAATGCATGAGTCAATAAAAATAAGTTTCCTAGCATAAACTCAATAAATTTAGAGAAAAACACATTTTTTTTCAGAAGATTGAAAATATGGAAGGTGTTTCACCAGAAAACTAGTTATCTGCCTAACCTTGAAGGATCACTAGCCAACTGTCAGTTCCACAAAGCCCGCAGAGGGTGTGTGCTTCAGCAGTAAGAACGCTCTGAAGCTTTTGATACCGAAGACTGCTGCTTTTATCTGGCTCTGCTTGGTCTCCCAGATGTTAGACCACATAGAAGGTACCCTGAAGCTTTGAACGCTGGCCAGTGGTTATATCACACAAACAGCTTAAGCTACTGCAATAGTGATTTAAAGTTAAACATCTTTGTTTATAATATGCATCTAACATTCCTGCCACAGATAAACATCATGAAAATGCATGCAAGGATAAGAATGCTCTGCAAAAATTATTTTTCAACACAAGCATCTGTGCAAATCAGTTTGCTATACAAATAACATATAATCCTTTACAAAATTCCAGCCAGCTATACTGGCATATGTTACACATCCACTGCCCTACTTCTCCTAGCATAGCTGGCAATACCTCACATCGTCACAGCATCCATAAACTGGAACACCCTAAAAGCCACCCCATTGGATAATGCCATAAACATAGTCATACAATTTTCCTAAATACCTTAAACTGCTCTGTACCTTCAAGAAGAAAAACAGTAAAAACAAATAATACAATCTGGCATTCCAAACCCAGAAGAATACTTATGCAAAACAGAGACAAAGCCTGGAAAAAATTGTGAAAACAAAACACTCCACTCAACCACCAGCAGTTCTGGGAACTCAATAAATTAGGGAAAAATAAATAAATAAATACATTTTGACAAGAAACTTTATGTCAACATTAAAAAAAAATAATACTAGTAAACAAAACCCAAACAATTCTGGTCACATATTAAATAAATAATACACCCTGGACAACAATGAACTCCTAACTCATCTCCCATTAACACCCTTCTTGAAACTGACCTAAAATTCATCATATAGCTTGTAGATAATATAGCTTCCCTCATCAAAGACTCCCCTACGTCTATTACTAACCCCACTCAATAAAAACAAACCTGTTTCTGCGCTTTCACCTTAAAACTTCTGTCTTCTTCCTACTAAAGGATGCTGACTTGTCAGAACATGGGCTAAATTCTTGGTGAGACTTGTAAGGGTCTCAGGGCCAATAACCTAGTAACTTCCTATGATCCTGTGATCCTATGATAAATCATCTCTTAAGTAAGCTTAAACCATGCTCCATGTCTGCCAATAACCTCCTAAGCAAATATCTTAAACTAGCAGCCAGTAGTATTGACCTCCCTATCTCAATACTTATATTCCATGCAACATCTTGCATCCCTCCCCTTCAGAAAAAGTCATACATTATCCCCCTTCATAAAGGTGGATGTATAACAGAGATCAATAATTTTAGACCTATAACAATTCTTATCCCCCACCCAAGCATACTAGAAAAAATGTATTCAGAAAAATCTACTAAAGTATCTAATCTAAGAAGAACTTTTAACCCCTACACAACATGGCTTCCATCCCTCTCATAGCACTAACACTGTACTCCTAACCTTCACAGAAATAATCAACTAAGCCAGAGACAGTGGCAAACTAGTTTCCTTCTTGTTTCTATATCTGTCAAATGCTTTCCATATAATCTGCCTCAGTAAATGTTCTTTGAAATGTCTTCTCTTGGTTTATCTCTTCCTAATCTTCATTGGTTTACTAGCTACCTATCTGACAGAAACTAATCAGTCAAAAGGCTCTCCACCCTCTCTCCCTAACTCCCTGTTACCATTGCTGTAACACTGGACTCTTCGTCAGCCATCTCTTCTTTAACATTCTCATAAAAACTCTCAACTCTTCCACTCAACAAGCCTTACTAATTCAGTACACAGATTCCACCCTTACATGCTCCTCTGACAACCCAACATACTTCCAACAAATCAGCTAAGAAGTTTTTAATGGGAATGAAAAATGGTTCTGTGACTATCAACTTGTGCTTAACCCGAAGAAAACCAAAGTACTGCTTTTTTCCCTAAATCTCTCCATCAAGAAAAATCTAACTTCAAAATTCTTTGTCTTATGACTTCCAAGATGATTGCACACTGATCAACAGCTTAACTTCAATTCTTCCAGTGTGAAAACAGAAACTGAGAAAAAGGAGTGCCAATGAAGCTGTTTTTGGAAAGATTTAGTTACTGGCTAGTAAGTACACTGCTTGGCTACCAGAAAAGAAGAAATTTAGAAATTTTAAAAGAAAATTGATCAGAAAAGGTAAAGAGAAAACCCTATCTGGGAAGGATTCTTCAGCAGCTCTGCAAAAAGCAGTTTAAGCTTCAGCTGTAGTTCAAGAGATGACTTCAAGTAATTTAGAGGAAAAAAATAAATCAAATGTACTCAAAGGTGATTAAAATAAATGAAACACTGAAGGAATATATCAATTCAAATAAGAAAAGTTTGGAAAAGAATAAAATAAGCTTTAACTGATTGTTCAGATGAACTGATAAAACTGCAAAAATAAGAGTTTGAAATAAAGAAAAAGCTGCCTGAATATGAGGCATCTCAAGAAGAGCTGACTCACAAGATAGTAGAGTTAGAAGACAGCACATGCAAACAAAACCTAAAATTTTCTGGAGTACCACAGAAACTGAGAGGAACAGATTATTAGTTTTATGAAAGCACAAACAAGCAACTGGGCTGGTGTTCTACAGCAGGATTTGTTAAATGAAAGGGCACATTGAGTGTGTACTCTAAACAGTAACACAGCTAGGATGGAGTGAAAGGGGCAACTGCCCCAGGCACAGAGTGTTGGGGGGCATGACTGGTTGATCCTCATCTCTTTTTAATGCAATACCATCTTGTAACAGTCAGTAATGCATTTGCAGTCAAACCTGAGCACTATAGTACTCCGTGTGTGATCTAAACTGTAGAGCAGAAAAGGTTATATACTGGAATGAGGCCTAGAAGACATTTGGACTGCAGGGCAGATATTGCCTTCTCTACCAGTGATTGATATTGGACAATAGCCAAAGAGAAAAGGATGCTTGCTACAGTTTAAAAGTAGAAAAAATGTTTCTCTTTCTTTTTTTTAAACTAAAACCTTCAGTGCTGTAGCTCTCCATGTAGGGAGGATATAAACTATAGCAAAATGTTTTTTTACATTTGTAGCAAGCAGTTTGATGCAGTTTAAAAAGGAATTTTTTTTTCAAACTAAAATACGAGCATCATAGGGTTTTATGCAGGGATGGTATAAACTATAGCAACTGTTTGCTACATTTATAGCAAACAGTTTGCTACAGTTTAAAAGTAAGAATTTTTTAAAACTAAAACATGATGCTGTATTGTTCTTTGCAGGCAGAGTACAAACTGTAGCAACTGTTAGCTACATCTGTAGCAAAGAGTTTGCTACCATTTAAAAGAAGAAGTGTTTTTAATTAAATATGTTGAAGGAGGGTTGGGTCAGGGTACAGAAACAGGACCTGAATGGATGGGACGGGGGGGGGTGGCATGTCAGGCATCTGGCCAGTTGGTTGGTGTGTGAGTGGAAGGCCATGAGAAAACAGCTAAAACCTGTATTAGTAAAGATGTATTCATACCAGCAGAAATAGTTCTGACAAAACTGTGACAGAAGGGAAAAGCATTAAATGAGTGATTGTAGAAAATGATTTTTCACTGAACACCAGTCAGAAGAGAATCAATATATATTCCAGGAATCAGGGAGTGTCAAAGACTTTGCTAGTGAAACCTTGTTTAATGTTCCAAAGGAAAAAAAAGCACAGGAGTTGAATAGAATAATCAGGAATAACTTGGACTTGAACCAGAGTCTGGTGTTGGGAGAAGGAGATAAACAGGAAGAAGACCGGTAGCACTAAAATTAGTGAATAAATGGGATACTATAAAGCATTAGTCACATTTGTGAAAAATGGTTTGGCAAGAAAAAGTATCTGAAAAAGACTGGACTTTTGATGACTTTGTTAAACTTGTGGGAGGACTGTAAAGTATATACCACACTTTATATCATTAATGTTTACAAGGACACTAAAAGGGAAGAAAGCAACTATAAATAAAATAATTCTTGTTCTTATTAGTATTTGTATAAAACACTCCATGATATAAACTGCATGTTATATATACTAAATAAATTTCTGTAGTGTGTAGTTGGGATACTTTAAATGTGGGGGAGACTTTTCAGTGACTGTTTTATGTGTTAAAGATACTCCCCTGGATTTACTAATCTTTCAGGCAGGACTAGCTTAGTCCTGCATGGAAGCTGCCATTTAGTAGCAGGATGGCAGCGTGCCATGCATATTAATGAGATGCACTGCCTGAGCTCCTAATCTTACACGGATCATGTAAGAGTGCAGGGGGGGTGTATGAGAGCAGACCTCTCAGAATATACACGCCCTCCAACAATGAAGAACAGCAGAAAGGCCCATGAAATGAGGGAGACTGCACATAGGTGTCTGCATATCCCCACCAACATTCCCCCTGGTGTACAACAGCAAGTAAATACAAATAAAATGAACAAACCTGTATTTATTTTTTTTTAAATCCAATGGAAACTAACCATAGGTGTACGGGTGTGCCCATCGCTTAGCTATGGTTAATGCAGCTTAAATAGCTGAAGAGGATAACAAGGAAGATATATGCAAATGAAGCAGCATAGCAATCGTGTAGTGGGCAGAGCATTCACCTTACGAGCAGGCATACCCGGTTCGAGTCCCACTGCAGCACATTCCATTTTCCATGGCAAAGCATGTTATGACCAATATTTTTGTTGCATAAGCCACTAAATAACATATATTTGTGAACTGGAGTACTGCAGTTAATGCACATGTGAGGTGTCAGTTTCATAATGAATAAAGCACTAGTAAGCAGCTTTGGTGCTGCAGTAGCGTTGTCACCTCACAGTTAGACGTTGCCCGTTCGATTCTCAGTTAGAGCATCTTCTGTGTGTCGACATGCGTGAATGGGCGTTCCTTCATTGAAGGTTGTGCATTAGGCCCGGCAAGCCAGCACGTAAAACTCTACTACCAATCATTAGCGGACTGGAGTTCTGCTGTGTCGACCCCTAACTGGAAAAAGCTGAAAGATAGTTTTAAGCAGCTTTAAGCACCAATAAGCAGTAGTAAGCATATTTAAGTACTAGTGAGTGAGTTTAAGGCCATTTGCGTGGGGTATGCAATGCGCACACAGGTTAAGCAATTTTGAAGCTAACTCTCTGTAAGCATATGTAACCAGAGGTTAGCATTGCTTACCCTCAATCAAACCCATGCAAACTCACTTACAGATGCTCAAAAGTGCCTTAATCGCTCTGTATCCAGTGGCCCTTGTTCTGCCCATCAATAAAAAAAACAGCCTTGCAGGTCTTGAACCCATAACCCTATACACTATAGTCACAGTAGTTAACCACAAAGCCATCACAGCAGTACAGAAGAATGAGGTATCAGCTATCAAGTGTTCACTATAAATCAAACTGAACCTGTGAAAGGAATTAGTATACAGACATATGTTCCATAACCCACTACATAACATAAATATGTGAACTGGAGTATAGCAGTATGCCCAGAAGTCAGGTGTAATTGAAATAGAGTGCTGAAGTCCACAATAAAACACAAGGACCCCATACAGTGTACGTACACATGAATCATGCATCCCAGGCATACATATAAGATGTAATGAATAATAAATCAATGCCAAAAAGGAAATATAATGCAAAGTCAAATGTAAGCAATGCCAAGCATTGCACAGGCCAGCTTAGGAGATGTAAGCAATGTGTAGCCCAGCTAACTCAATGTGCCCAGTGTTATATCCCTTTAAACAATGCCAACTTTAGGTAAGTAGGTTTGCCCACAGCTTAGCCTTTTCAAAACTGGCCAATCACAAAGCCGTGCAAGAAATTGGCCATATTTAAACCCAAGAGGCAGGAATACATCTCATAACTGGTTGTAGCTTCCCTTGCAGGCACTATGTCAGGAAGGGGAGAGGGTGTGCACTTTTGGCAGCAGCTCTGGTGCATCCAGGAGTCCAGAGTCATGGCAGGACTCCTTGTCAAAGACCATGAACAGAGACTGCTGCAGGGCCAGTACCAGGGCTCCCAATATAAGGTGGATGTCTGGGACCATCTCACCCGTAACCTCACCAGTGCCACTGGCATACCCCAAAGTGGTGAGCAGGTCAGGCATCACTATGCCAACCTGAAGTGGCATAAGGGGACCTCTTGGAGCAGTGGATCCAAGAGGCTAGAATGGCAGGGGATGTCCCAGCTGTGTGTAAGTATCACCCCACTAAATGTGTAATAATTGCCAGCTCATGTATATCATGGATAGGTATGGCTAAATATTCCTCTTATGTCATCCAAAGCTGCAATTGAGTGGGCCGCGAACCAGGAGGCCCATGGCAGTTGCCTGGAGAAATTGCGGTGGTAGTCAGGTCAGTAATACTCTTGCATGTACTGTCATAGGAAATAAATCCAAAAGTATTAGTAAATTAATTGCCTGTATAAAACTTGTATTGTTTAAGGCAAGTACTGCATACACCGGAGAATGAAAAAACTAATATAGTATGTATGTAAATAAAAGCGTAATAGCCTGACAATAAAGGATTAACTGATGGACTACATGTTTATACACTGGTATCATATGGTAATGTAGATTTGCATTCACGTAATAGTACTGTTGTAATAAGCACTGTTACCCACCCTGTGAACCATAAATAGAATGTGCAGGAATGCCTGTGTATGACTGGTGTAATCCCCAGAGGCCATTTAGTACAACTGAGAGACACATAGACAGAAAACAGGGAAAAGGCAGACAACAAAACCCAAATAGCACATGCAACTGAAATGTGAACTGTTGTTTTTTTAGCACACACAGCCATGGTTCGAATCCTGCCAGTGGTAGTAGTCTGCATATAGAATCATACCCCACAACTTTACAGATATGTCCAGAATGTCCAGTAGAGTGGCCCATATCTAATGCCTGTCAATCTGTCCCCATGGGAAATCAGTGGGATGATCCCAGACATATAGGCAGCAAACAGGAAATACAACTGATTGACACACATCTATGTGAACAAAGCTGGCACACTAGCAACTCCCCAAAACCTTATGAGACTAAGAAGCCACGTATGTCCCATTTACACCCCCATCTTGTCAAGCTGTGGCCAGAATGTGTACAGTAACAGAGTGAGATGTATGTGCATAATACTCATGTGGAATCTGGTACTGTGTATGGCAACATTCAGGTAGTGCTAACAAACATACCAACACTGTGCCTAGAACTACAAGAATAATACCCTGTACTGGTGCTGTTTACATTGGTATTGTATGGCATTGTGACTGATGCAGGTACTCTGAATAATGAGGTATTACTCATCACTGTCACTCACACTGTTCAACAAAATATAACTGTCTAGGAAATCTGTATAAGAGTGTTGTAATACAAGGCCAGAATGCAATAGCACAGGAAAATTATAACACAGAAAGCAGATAGGAGATATACAACAATATCTATATAGCACATACAACTCTGATGGACAGTGTTTAAGTTGTTTAAGTTGTAGCAGACACAGACATGGTCTGAATCCTGGGAGTGGAACTAGGCTGTATACAGAATAATACCCCACAACTGTACAGATAAGACCAGAATGTCCAGTATATGGGCCCATATCTGCTGCCTGTCCCCCTGTCCCCTTGGTAGGTCTGTGGGATGATCCCAAATGTTTAGCCAGCAAACAGGGAAAACAAGTGATTGTCAAACATCTATGAGAACAAACCTGTCACTGTAGCAACTCCCGAAACTGTTAGGAGAGTAATAAGCCAAGTATGTCCTATCTACATCCCGATGTTGTCAAGCTGTGACTAGAGTGTGTACAGTAACAGAGTGAGATGTATGTGCATAATACTAATGTGTAATCTGGAACTTTGAGAGGCAACATTCAGGTAGTGCTAATAAACATTGCTCCCACAGGTATGTCGGATATGAAGACTGTGCTGAGACATAAAAAACATTATACCCTGTACTGGTACTGTTTACTCTGGTATTGTAGAGAATTGTGAGTGCTGCAGTTTCTCTGAATAATAAAGTATCACTGATCACTGTCACCCACACTGCTACATAATATAACTGTGTAGGAAAGCATGTATATGTGTGTGTCAAGTCACTAAAGGTTGAAGAAGGCAATAGTCTAGATATGCCCCGGTATACCTGCATGTGGTCAACACATGGCCAGAGTCTGTGCAGAAAGAGTTGCATAGCTATGTGCACAACATCAACCCGGAATCTGGGAGTATGTGTAGAAACAGTTAGTTAGTATTAAACATTCCCTCCACAGGTATACCAGGTAAGAGGTGTATACTGCAGGTAAAATCAGTTCAGGTATAATACCTTTATTAGAAAGGCTCACCCAGACTCTGCTACACTTTGCTGTGAAGGAAAGGTTAGTTTTCTTTTTATTTGTTGTATTTTTATTAGTTTATTGCCTTTTTATATTTTGAAGACTGTGATTTGTTTTCTTTACCTTGTGTTTCACTTATATTCTGCTTTTAACTCATATTAAAACTTCAAAAGAGACCACAGCTCTGTCTCTTGTGAGTCAGGCCATCCTACTGTATTCCATAGTACCAGAATACAAAAGTGATCACCCCCTTTCAATCTATCTTGCTGTTTTAAAAATAGTGACTCTCCACTAAAACTTAACTTTTTAGACAGGTAAAACTTAAGTTGCCTACTTTCACATCTAACTTCTCTAGTGCACATTGCAGTGTTTAGGATAAACCATTTTTTCATCTTACCTTTAAGCATCCCTGTGACTAGCACTTGCTCTAATACCTGCTGGAAAGCAGTAGGAAGTCTTAAGGTGATAAAAGCACTCAACTCTCCTTATTAATAAGGAGACATTATTTATAATTAATTAAGGAGAAATTAATCATAGGCACTAAATAGCCTATAATCGCAAAGTACCTTGCTAAGGGAAGGGAAAACAGCTCCTGTACTTTTCAAAAAAAGCACCAAACCAGGCATGTCCAAAGGTCAGCTTCCAGTGATTTCTCCTGTCCACCTGGTGAATCTGGGCATACTGAGGCAATGCAGCAATTACCTCATGTACACAGACAACCCTCTCCACCTACCACCCAACACTACAACCTGTGAGAGATGTACTTACATAGCCAAACTGGAAGCAAAGCTCTCTCCACCCAAGATTGTACAAGACAGTCAAGAGGAGAAGGTTAACACCCGCACTGCACCTCAAGCAACACATAGCCCTTTTAAACTCACACCACCAACACCCACTGACAGTAACATTAAATCCACATATGCGGAGGCCCTTAACTGTAACCTGCCCAAGTAACAAGGACCTCCGAAGCTGAAACACAAACAAACACCAATCACAACCAAAATGTCACATAGCTCACAACACCAGTGTGCCACCCAGCATCAGCCCCTAAGGCAAGACAACGTACCTAACACCTTAGTCATAGGTGACTCTGTAGTCAGGCACACTGATGTCCCACTCACCAGGCTGAACAAGGAGAAAATTACAGTCAGCTGCCTGTTGGGTGCCAGGATCCACCACATAATGCAGGCACTCAAGTCATTCCACAACAAGCACAAATATGACGCTGTCATTGTCCATGTTGGAGTGAATGACTTGAGACGTACCTTCCTGGACTACATGAAAAGAGACATGGAAGAGCTCTCGGATCATGTGGCCCAGGCAGGTATGACCCTAGCCCTGAGCAGCATCCTACCTTCGCCCAGAATGATACCACAATATAAGGACAAAATGATTGACTTCAACAATTGGCTAAGCTTCTGGTGTCATTCAAAGGGGATCCAGTATCTGTCTGCTGGGATGACATGATCCACAGACCACAATGCTTTGCCAGAGATGGTCTGTACTTGTCGCCCCTGGGATTCAGGTTACTGGCCAAGGCTCTTGCCATCCCTATAGTGCCTTTTTTAGGCAAAGTTCAAAGGACAAAACCACCACTGTAACAGGTACAAGCATGCAATATCTGAAGGTAATGCTACTCAATGCTAGAAGTCTAAACCTCAAAATGCACACTCTCGAGGCACTCCCAAAAATGAAGAACATCGATATCTGTGCAGTAACTGAGACCTGGTTCAAAGCTCCAGAGAGAACCCCTGCAATATCAGGCTACAACTCTTACCACACTTTTCAGCCACCAAACCAGGATCGAAACACTAAAGGTGGAGGAGAGTCCATATTCACTAAGGATATTCACACCACCAGGCTAGTTGCCCAACACAATGCATCTGAAATTCTCCAGGTGCAACTAACACTAGGTAAGACTGCAATCCAAATTGTAGCTTGCTACAGATCCCCCACCATGCCCCAAGATTCTTACTTCATCTTTCTGAATATACTGGAAAATATTAAGATGCAACCAAACACCCTAATACTTGGTGATTTCAACTACCCTGCTATTAACTGGGAAAACTACTCGTGTACCAAAACCTTTGCCCAACAGTTCTTGGAATTCATAAATTCCAACGCCCTGGATCAACTAATCCATAGCCTCACCAGGGGCTCCAATATCCTAGACCTGATAATTACTAACATGGGAAATCGATTCTCCACACCTATGGTCACCCTCTCATTGGTCAGGTCAGACCATAAGCTAATCACCCTAAACATCCACATTCCACCCCCACCCCCCAGTAAAGAAACCTCCATAAAAAACTTCTCCAAAGCCAACTTCATGCTACTCAAGTCAGAAGTGACAAACATCATAACACCCATGCAGATGGGAACTGAAAGTTCGACTGCTGAGTCCTACACTAAGGCACTGTATGAGCACATCCACTCATGCATGAATCATGCCATCCCAAATAGAACAAAGATTCTCTCCTCCAAAAAAAGGAAGCCAATCTGGTGGTCCCCTGCCATAAACAAACTTTACAACAGAAGGAAGAAACTGTTTCATAAAAGAGAAAAATCCCATGATACAAAAAATTCCCTTACCAGCCTCAGTAAGAAGCTGAGGTCCCTCATAAAATCCTCCAAAGCTAGTTACAAAAATAAAATTGCCAAAGATTCCAAAGACAAGCACAAGGCATTCTATAACTATGTCAAGAATCTAAATGGCAATGTTCAGATCTGCTTTGAGCTACAACAGAATGGCATTAAATATACTGATCCCAAGGATATTGCCAATATCCTGGCAGATCAATTCAGTGCCAACTTCACCCCCCTCTCACCCCCTAAATGGCCCATCTCAATACCAGAAGATTGCCAAATTCTGGTAATAACGGCCACACAGGTAAAATACGCACTCTCCAAAGCTAAGAATACAGCATCCAGGGGACCAGATGACATCCCAGGCTGTGTACTACATGAACTACAAAATGAACTGGCACCTCACCTAAGTCTCATGTTTAATCATGCCCTCACCTCAAGCTTCATGCCCACTGAGTGGTGCACAGCTACAGTTATCCCACTCCACAAGAGGGGATCCACCTTGGATCCTGGGAACTACTGCCCCATCAGTCTGACGAGCCTGATCTGCAAGACCATGGAACGTATTATCATGGAACTTATAAACAAAGATATTGGCAACCTTCCAACACTGGACCCCACCCAATTTGGGTTCATGAAGGGCTGATCTTGTCTCCTGAACCTGATTGACTTTGAATCAGTCTCCAGAGCCGTGGATGAGGGTGAGGCAGTCCACACAGCCTATCTGGACCTTGCCAAGGCCTTTGACACCATCCCCCACTCTGGAATCAAAGATAAACTTGCTAAGCTGGGCATTAATCCCTACGTCACTCGATGGGTTGCCAACTGGCTTACTGATAGAACCTGCACTGTAAAAGTAGCTGACTGCAAATCCAGCCCCAGACAAGTGGCAAGTGGAGTACCTCAGGGTTCAGTCATGGGATTGCTCTTGTTTGGCATCTACTTCTCTGAAGTACAGGCCAACACTAAGAGACTCTGGCTAACAAATTTTTACTCATCCCTCATTAGACCCATTATAGAATACAGTGCCCCATTTGGTATGTACCTCTCAAGACATCTGCAACAAGTGGAAAGACCACAGAAATACCTCACTAAAAGAATCACAGGCCTAAAGCAGATGCCCTACATTAGGCCTGTTACTGCCCTTCTTGATGATGGTGATGCGTTGGTTGTTCGATTAGAGAGCCTTTTTGCAGCCATATGGAAACCGCACAGCTCCTGAAATCTATTCTGGTGAAGGAGGTTAATCCCCAGTTAAGTCTTATTTCTACTACTAACTCTGTAGAAATGGATAATTTGTTGAATCCCTGTGTGGAAGGTACTGTAGCTTTTAACAAGAAATTGGAACTTCTTGAGAGAAACATGGGCGCATATAAATGACTGCAGTGGCAAAGATTCAGTTTCTCGGCATATTTGGACATGGGCATTGTGCCGCGGGGATTGAGAATCCTAAAAATGCCGTCTTATGGTAATGCTTACCCAGATCTTCTTAAGCATTGGCAGCAATTAAACATTAAGTTAAGCTTGGATTATATGACATTAATGAATGACTTTTTTTCTAATAGTGAATAGGAGCTAAAGGAGGAGATAATACAAATGGAAAATGAACTTATGTGCATGTCGTGTTTTTCTAACATGCTTACTATATATCAACAAATGCTTAATAGGCTTCATGACCTGGACGATCGTCTAGAGGCAGTTAAAAAATGGAAACTTTTAAGGGATATGGCCGATTTTCGTAAGGGACATATCTTTTCTTGGCCCAAAGCTGATTTTAAAGGCATTTCTGTTGGTGTGACTACGCATAAGAAACTGCACCCCATTTCTACATCTATTGGAGCCTTGGATGATTTTCCTGAAGCTGAGATCGGTGATTCATGTTTGAATTTTGGTGCTTCTGCCGTACCATTGGATCAGACTTCGATGGCCACACCTTCTGCTATGACACCATCGGCAGCTGAGAAAGGTATTAGCGTCAGCGATGTGCCATCTACAACTAACAGAGATACTATTCAGGAGGAACAAGTGAGTGGCAAGTCATCTGTTAAGAAAACGCAGCAGTTGGTGCTTAATTTTTCCCAAAAACGTTTTCAACTGAATCAACCAGAGAGGGTGCAAGACAGCAAACCGGTGAGGGACAGATCACTTACAAGGCACTAACCGAATGCTGTGAAATGCAAGAATGACAGCCCTATGGGGCAAGGAAATATGAGCCAAAAATGAACAAAGGTATACAAAACCTATCAAAAGTTGTTTTGGATGAACCTTGTTTAACTTTATTGTGGAAAGGCCTAAATTTTATACCAACAGCTGATAATGATTTAGTATCAGCTTTAACGGACTTGAAACAGTTCATTAGGACTGTAAATCTTAAAATTTTGTTTAAATCAGATGTACCATTATTAGATATATGTAAGAGGCATAGTACTTTTATTCCGATAAATGTGTCGGTCACAACGGCCTTTCATGATTTATGTGAAGTTGAATTGAGGGGTTTGTTTGATGTTAGTAATAATAAGAAGTGTTATAATTTAACTTATGAGGAATATATGGCCTTGAAGAAGTTAGAACTGAATGAAGATATAATCATTAAACAAGCGGATAAAGAGGGCGCTGTTGTTGTCATGGATCGTGAAAACTACATTAGGTCTGTTACTGCCCTTCTTGATGATGGTGATGCGTTTAAGTGTATTTCCTTTGTTGATGTTAAAAAATATATTAGTAATGCTAATATGTTTGTGTATGAATTACAAATCAATGGAGATATATATTTGGATCTGTTCCACTTTTTCACTGTACCATGTCCTGTTATTCCCCAACTCTATGGTTTACCTAAAATTCATAAGAGTGTGTTTAATCCACCGATGAGACCTATAGTGTCCGGGAATGGGTGGATAACAGAGCCGATATCAGTGTATTTACAGAAACAGTTGTACCCCTTTTTATCAAAATGTGGAAATATATTGAAAGATACTGGTGATTTTTTGAGTAAGCTATCTAATTGGTATAATGGTTTACATGTTAAGAATATTAATATAGGAGAATACTTGTTCGTAACTATGGACATTGTATCTCTCTTTACAGTTATACCTAATAATCACGGGATCGATTCTATTAGAGATTTTTTGATGATGCAGGGAACATTGTCTGTTAACTATGTTCAAAACATTTGTTCTTTATTAGAACTGGTTTTGAGTAATAATATTTTCATTTTTAATCAACGGTTATATTTACAACTCAACGGTGTTGCTATGGGCACACCTGTTGCTAACACGTACGCAAATTTAGTTTAACATCAATGGGAAACACAATATATACATAATGGTCACAATTTTTTGAATAATAATATTTGTTTTTATCAGCGATTTGTTGATGATTGTTTTATGATTTGGAAGGGCCCATTTGAAGATTTAATGCAATTTGTATCGTATTTAAATGCAACCACCTCCTTCTTAACTTTTAAAACAACTATATCTGAGAGTGAAGCATTATTTCTTGATGTAAAAATTAGATTAGATGATGGATTGATGCATACTACTATTTTTAAAAAGGATGTACATACAAATAGATATATACATCATGATAGTATGCATGCCCCTCATGTTTTTAAAGGTGTTGTCAAGGCACAATTTGCCAGGGTCAGTAGACTTAACACCAATGATTCATGTTTTTATGCATAATTGGATGAAATGTATGATGAATTTTTGATGTGTGGTTATGACAATGAATTGCTAGCAGAATTAAAGGCCTATGTTATATACAACAGGGGGACTAGATACACCCCTTTTTTTAGAATTGGTGATACTGATGACATGTTAATCTCTGAACCGCCTAGTCAACCTCATAGGGAGAATAAAGTGAGGTATGTGACCACTTTTTGTAATAGAGCCTTTTCTATTAAGCATATTATACAAAAATATTGGTCAGTTTTGACTGCATCCCCTGAGATTTATAGGTTGTTGGGTAGCAAACCCTACTTTTCATATAGAAATAAGAGAACTATAAAGAGTAGGCTATGTTACAAGGATTTTAAACATGGTTCTAAAACCAGTTTGAATATGAATTTGTTTGGATTGACCCGTTTTGGTACATCTAAATGTTTAAATTGTTCTTGTTGTGTAGATATTGTTGACACCTCTATTTCTTCTTTGTTTATTCATCCCATTACTAATAGAAACTATAAGTTTAGACTCATGGCGAATTGTAATACTGTTAATGTTGTGTATATGGCTACTTGTGTAGTCTGTCCTTCATTTTATGTAGGTAAGACTACACGTAAGCTAAAAGAAAGAATAATTGAGCATAAATCTGAGATTAGGAGAGAGAATATAAATAATGCTTTGTTTAAGCATATACAATCACATGGAGGTGATCATAAGTTTAGGTTTAGAGTTATAGACACGGTTGTATCATCTGTTAGGGGTGGGGATATAAATAATATTCTTGAGATTAGAGAATATGAATGGATATTAAGATTAGCAGCGGATCGTGTACCTGGCCTTAATTCTGCTGTAAGTCTGAAACCAGTTTTAATGAGAATACAACGTATTAAATTATAGGCATATTTATGTATTTATGTTAGATTTATATTATTTAATAGATTTGATTATGTATTCTAGTCATATGATGTTGGCTGCTGTCATGTGACTTGTGGGTTCTTATTTAAAGCAAGTTGTGTTTTGAATGTATTTGTATTAGTATTGAAGAAGGGTTTTACTCGAAAGCTTTGCTTGTTTGATAAAGTTTTTTATCCAACATTTTGTGTGTGCCTTTTTGATATCTAGATTCAGCGCCTGTTTTTTTTTTTTTGTTTTTTTTTGACTGCTTAAAAAACTCCAGCTATACCCTGTCACATATTGTCTACTCAGAGGCGATCTCTGCTTAAGATACAAGACCATGTCAAACCCAGTGCTGTTGGACATGCTACACTTAAAGAAATCCCAATCCCTCTGAGCCACACGTTCCAAGGATCTAAACCTTGTCATCACAATAAACAAAACATGCTGGAGGGATTGGTTCCTGACCCAGAGACTCCCCAGACTCTGGAATAGACTGCCCATACATGTCAAGCAGAGCGCCTCCTTGGCCCTCTTCAAAAGGAACCTTGACTATTGGATGGGAAAAAGGAAATTCATGTCAGTCACCCTGCTAGACAGGGGTCCAGGGAAGTAAATAGTGTGGGAAGAAATAGCCAGAGAATTGTTATGGCTAGGCTTGTATAGGCCCTAGGGCCGATAGCCTAGTACCAATCGATGAACCTATGATGACGACAGCCATATCACTGTCCAAACTAAGGCTATAGGGTAGTGTAATAAGACTTGTAAGGTACAGATAACAGCACTGACTAGGAAAATAATGTGGACTACAGGAATATATTAGTTGTTAATTGACATCTTTCGCCCCCCCCCCACCATATCTCCAACAATAAACAACATACCCTCCCCAACTGGTATGTAATGACTCCAATGTTCTGATAATGTTCAATTGTTTGATAAATATTTTAATTGTTCCCATGCATGTGCTATATTGAATTATTCCAACATTGGTGGCATGGTGCCATCAATGTACCTGCATGCTGTTCTTATTGCCACTGTGGTCCCATATATGCATGTGTTTGCTATTCAACTGTTCCATATCTGGTGTCCAGGTTAATGGGAATATCTATGCATGCTGTTATACCTAACCCTGGAATATGTTGACTATTCCTAACCCGCATATGATGATAAAATCTAAACACTATAGCATGTTTGAGAAGGCTGGTCCCAGCAGATCCACCTGTCCCATCTCAGCTGGCTGTGGCACCGGGCACCAGCATGTCTGGGGCCCAACCCATGACCTCCCTGTCCATTGGTCCTGCACCACCTTCGGGTGGAACTGCCTTAGGGGATGGGGCTCGCCCCCCTGGGCGTGACAGCCATCACCAGGTCCGGGTCGTAGAGCATAGTGAGCTCAACCAGCAAATTGGTGATCTGCTACGCCAGCTCGAGGGCCACGTGTCATGATTAGAGGGTCAGCCTGGCTCTGCGACTCAGCCCCCAGCACACCCACCTTTCGGGCTGTGAAGGTGTAGTGGTGACGGCCCATGGTTTGGGACCTCAGTCACATTGTGTCCACTAGGGGGCTCATGGGCTTCCGATTTCCCAACACCCCTCCCCATCAAGGTGTTTACCCCCACATGTCACATATCACCCCTGTATGCATCTTGTTTGTCTTGTCTATTAATCTACCCAACCTACCTCCCCAAATATACTACTATCCCTCTCCAACATCCCACTCTCACCTGAAAAAAAAAGGACAATCTGTTCCCAAAAAAAAAATCGCCCCATGCATAGCTGTCCATTTCACACACGTCCACTTGACACATGTAATCTGGTCTAAATGGCATCACAACTTATTATTGTTGTCCTCACCCCCTCTCTGGGGTTTGAGTGCCCAAATCTACCTCCAAATTCAGTGTATATGCACAGCTATTGCTGTAGAAGAAACAGGCAGCTATGGACCTTCCCCACACCCTTCCTGCACATCCCTAGCTATTTTCCCTACTGTTTTTCCCTCTTTATGCCCCTTTTTCACCACTTTCCTATCAACCCTTTTTTCTTTTCTTTTCTTTTAAAGAAATTAGTGCGGGGTACGCAGGAGTAAGCACTTTCAAGCAGCAGTAAGTGGGTTTAAGCTTGTTTGCATGGGGGTAAGCAATGCCTACACTGGTTAAGCAATTTAGAAACTGAGTATAAGAAACTATAACCAGAAGTTAGCAGTGCTTACCTCCACACAAACCCACGCAAACCCACTTACAACTGCACAAAAGTGCCTTAATCACTCTGTATCCAACGGCCCTTGTTCTGCCCAGCAACAAAATAAACAGCCTCTGTAAGGCTCAAACTCAGGACCCTGCACATCATAGCCAAAGTGATTTACCACTTAGCAATGTCAGCTATACATAACACTGATGTTTTTACAAACATATCATACAGCCCAGTCATTCAACCGTACAGGGAATGTATTCCAACATGTAGATGTACTTGTGTGTATATATAGTAATATCTAAACATATACAACATATCTATATATGTAGATATATATAAATATATATATATATATATATATATATATATATATATATATATATATATATATAAATGTATATATATATATATATATATATATATATATATATATATATATATATATATCTAAACATATATACATACAAATGCATACATCTATAGATATGGGTCTATATTAGATGCTCGACCGCTTAAATGTTCAAATCTCTAAAGGTCGACATTTAGAGATCGAACAGTTAAGCAATCGAACATTTACAAAAATTAAAAAAAAAATACACAATAGAAAAAAAAGCTAAAGGGTTTAAGCAGGGGAGCAAGCCCCCTGCACCCCCCTACTTTAATATACCAACTCCAAGATTGCGCTACAGTGTTAGGGAATGGGAAATTTCACATTTCCACACTGTAGTTCAATGAAATGTGATCTTGGAGTTGGTATATTTAAGTAGCAGGGGGTGTGGGGGTGCAGGGGGGCTTGCCCCTGCCTAGACCCTTTCTACATGTTTTTTTTTTATATACTCTTTTTACTATTTCGAACATTTAAGTGTTCGATCTATAAAGGTCGACCTTTACATATTCGAACATTTAAGCGTTCATTCTAGTAATATAGACCCTATAGATATATATATCTACATCTATATGTCTAAATATATACAGCAAGTTATATATATGTAAATATATATATATATATATATATATATATATAGGTATATACAGACATACATTTGTAGATAACAATGGGAACATAACAAAAACATATATATCCACATGCACCGTTAATGGGGTTGAGAGGCCTCAAACAACATACAACTTGTATGAATAGGTATACACCCCCACAGCCAAACACATCCGCCCTGCAATACACTACCAAGTGTTGCAGATCCCATAACTAGGAGCTGACACGTCATGGGCACAAGATGTTAACAGTACTCCAGCCCACCTGTATGATCTCAGGCTGGTATCAGTAACATATCATGCAGTATAGTCTGGCTCCCATAGGGAATGTACAGTGTGGAAGCTATCAGCATCCCTAGGATACATATACACAGACATATACATCCGGACACAGTTATATATATATATATATATATATATATATATATATATATATATATATTGGGTTGGTGGTACTGCGGTAGCGTTGTCACCTCACAGTAAGACGCTGTCCGGTTCGATTCTCAGCTAGAGCGTCTTCTGCATGGAGATATGCGCAAATGGGCGTATCTTCGTTGAAGGTTGTGCATCAGGGCTGGCAACTCGGCAAGTAAAAATCTACTGCCAATCATTAGCGGACCGGAGTTCCACTGTGGCGACCCCTAACCGGGAAAACCCAAAAGACACAACAATATATATATATATATATATATATATATATATATATAGATATATATATATATATATATATACATATATGTAGATATATATGTAACTACACATACACACGTAGAGATATGTATAGTAAGATACATATGTAGAAGGTTCACACAATATGGAACAGCTACTATGCGTACAGTTAACACCTTAACAACTGGACACTGTATGAGCCACCCATACAAATGACAATCGTTGCCTGCAACATATACCCACAGAGAGGTCAAACGATATAACACTACACATAAGTTTGCATAAATGGGAAACCTTTATTTGTGTACTATTACAGTTGCATATGCCATGTCATATAGCTGTTTAGACACTGACATCCATATAAACAGAGTAATGCAACTATGAAACAGTTATACTAATACAGTAGTCTGGAAAGGTTTACAAATGTTGTTGTCCAGGCCGAGGCCTTCAAATAGTACAATACTAAAGACAGACTGGGCCACAGGATACCAAACAATCAACAGTAAGTAATGCAGATGTATATCTGAGCAGCCTCTATCTATACTCTGCACACAATCCCTAGGTGGTAAAGACCTCAGCTGACACAATGCAATGTAACTGTTACATAACAAGGCATAACTGACACCATCACAAGCACACTGACAAACAGAACAGTCCATATGGCAGGAGGCAGTAGGCCTGCATTAATCCAATTTATTTAGTTATTTTAAATATAGCTGAATTGTATGGTAATGTACATCCAGATACCTTAAGGCAGCTCACCCCTGATACCCCCACATGTTGTAACAGCCTAGGTTAGTTATGGTGCATCCCCCCAGACTCAATAATACAGGGCTATATACCACTGTTACATACACTGGCCTCTGGAGTGCATAAGGGCACATGTATTGTGTAGGTGAAGCCCACACATATATGGCCCCAGCCCCACCGTATGTGTGAGGGATACAACAGCAGTGGACTGATGGCAGAAATGGCAGCATGACATACTCACAGCCCACTAGAGAAATCCCCTAATAGCTTGTCATATGTGCAAAGCTTGGTATGTAGGTGGAGGACAGAGGCTAGAACATAGGCCCATAAGTGGAAAACTGTTGTCATACACTAAGCAAGTCACTGGTGTTACAGGATAGTCTGCAAGATACCCTTAGTCAGGGATTTGAGGTTAGAAACATAAATGGATGTAGCCATGTACTGATAGCACTCAACACACACACTACCAGTGAAATATCTGACACAGGACTGGTGTTGTTGTGGACAGACAAAACATAATAGGCACACCTCTGGCCATCAAGAGGATAGGCCCACAGTTGAGAGCTATGCAGACATGCTGCATTAGAAGGTAAACTAGTATGTACACACAAACCCTGTAACCCTGTAACACCAGTACTATACAAAGCATACCACAACTCTACTCACACTCTGTCTGTAGTTCTGGATCCTCCAACAAATATGTAGCTGGCCTGAGTGTGCAGGTTCTCCTGTAAGAGGTATTGCTACCTGCTGTCTGTAACACTGATGCCCACACACAGGAAAGATGTCTATCACACAGGAAAGGTAAAGGGACCATGCCCACATGATGTAGGGATTTATAGTAGGTGGTTGCCATGACAGTGGTAATTGGAAGTACTACACAGCAAGCTGCATGCAGTTAGCAAGAGGAGGACACTGATTGGTGGAGAGAGAGAGAAAGAGAAAAAAGAGAGAGAGAGAGAGAGAGAGAAGGAGAGACCCCACCCCTTGCAGGATACTCAGGTTAATATGTAATGTAGCATTCAGGCCGTGTCCATATGTGGCACCTGTCTGTGTTGTAGCAAGGCAGAACAGTGCAGCTGTGCAGAAAGGTGTTGTGTGATTGTGGACCTGATGTCTGAATGTATCCCACATATAGGCATACACATGTGTACATATGTACACAGATATATATATATATATATATATATATATATATATATATATATATATATCAGCATGTATGTCCACAAATATACAGATACACATGTGCAGACATATATATGAGCAGATATATACATCACATATATCTACACCTATATAGATATATACCTATATGCACATGTCTACATATATACAAACACACACACAGACATATATATATGTAAATACAAGTCTATATTAGAACATTGACTTTTTAAAACATCAGATGTTCTAATATCGACCCCTGTTCAGTGAACGCTGACAATATTGAACATGCAAAACAGTGAATTTTTTCCCCAGGGGAAAAATTTGCTGTTCTAACACACAAACACACAACACAAACACACCAAACAAACAGCAATCCTCACACATACACCTAAAATCCTACATCTAACCCTACACTAAACTGTACACACACCACTAGCTATCCACTTACCTTAACCCAAACCTTAACCCTAAGGTCCATCACTATCGCACACTCACCTCACTTGCGCCCTAACCCTAACTCATCTACCCCGCCCTAACCCTCACATCCACACAATCCCACACTTATCTGATCCCGACTCGTAATTTTCCACCACAGTGCTGAACATAGTGAAGCCACAGGAACGGACAACTGAATTCCTTTCCTAGGAAGAAATTTGGTGTTCTGCAGCTTGGCTATTTTCAGCGTTCACTGAATAGGGGTCAATATCAGAACATTCGAAGTTGTGAAACTTCGATGTTCTAATATAGACCCTATAAATACATATCCCCTATATTACTACCACAGTGATGCATGCTATGTGCAAGGCCACAGCACACATAGCAATACACACAGATATCTACAGCTGGCAGTGTGTGCAACATGGACGGGTATGTCACATGTTAGTCCCTTGTTGGAACCACATTGCCCTTGTCTGTGAAGTATGCAATGGGAATAGGGGGAAGTATGGCAGGTATAGTTGTGGCGGTGGTCAGGGTTGGTAGATATAGAGGACAGTCTACAGAGGTGGTATGTGACACATGTGGTGGGTAAACACCCTGGATGGTGTGTGTGTGGTCTGTGATGTGGATGCCCCATGGGCCCCAATATAGGCACAATGGGAACAAGCCTCACACCCACTGCAACTCACAACAGCAGTCCTCTTCCTGAAGGTGCCTGGACTGGAGGCTGAGCAGGAGGAGCATGTCGGCCCTGTGAATGTGTACTGGGTGCCTCAGAGTGATGTAGCACATCCCACATGTGTCTGTGGAGCCCGGTATGGAACAGACCCTAGACCTGACCTCAGGGGACAGGAACATGTCTGTTTGTGCCCCTGGGGGGGCAACATCCCCTGGGTTGGTTCCGCCTGATGGTATTGCTGGACCAGTACATGAAGAGGCCCCAGGTTGGGACACACATGTGATGTGGCCAGGTAAAATGGGCAGATGGGTTTGCAGAGGTGGTTCTGCTGGCCAATAGTATATATACATGCTGTTGTGTCACTGTTATATAACATATGTTGATAGTAATAGTCTACACAATCCCGGAACATGTCCAACAGCATTAATAGATATCCCCAATAAAACAGATTGTCAGATGTGCAGCAATCACAAAGCAGCCATACCACAGGCATATATGGAACCATAGTGGCCCTGACAATGGCATGCAGATGAATAGTCTGTAACAGGCCAGCAATGATAGTGTCCACACAGGGAACATGGCTACAATCACGTAGCAGGAAGTGTGGTACAATACAATACAATATCTGTCCCATTGGTAGGTAAGATGTAGCCATACCTAATGAGTTGTGTGTACAGTTTGTTGAAGCTGATATGGTGGGGGGTGACAGAGGTGTGTATTACGAACTGTGGTAACCTTACTGTATGAGTTGCTCAGACCTGTTTCCATCTTTATGTCTTTCAGCCAAGATGTCACATGCACGCTTGCCTACCTGTTCGACAGCTGAGAATGATGTGCTTATCACACACCTGATCCAGCACTACCTAGTGCTCTTTGGCAGGGCTGCCCATGAACAGCAGCAGTGGACTGCTT
The DNA here is from genome assembly GCF_019279795.1 of Protopterus annectens. Taxonomy (NCBI): domain Eukaryota; kingdom Metazoa; phylum Chordata; order Ceratodontiformes; family Protopteridae; genus Protopterus; species Protopterus annectens. The sequence continues at coordinate 777,555,070 of NC_056747.1, forward strand.
TGTGGAATGACCTAGTCCACATGGTCAATGATGTCAGACTGCACAACCGCAGTTATGAGCAGGTCCGACATCATTGTACTGACCTGCTTTGCAGTGCCCATCTGCATGGTGCTGCAATCTGGGGGAATCACCATGCCATGGGGGGCCCATGCCATCCATCCCCCCGACACGTGTGGAGGAGCTCCTGGCCAGCCTTGTGGCACCTGCCCATCTAGCCAGCCACCGACCGCTGGACACCTTTGTGGAGGTAGGTGGCACCCACACACCAGCAGAGGACCATGCAGGTAAGGACACAGGACACATCAGTAGACCACTGTTGTGTATACATCCACATCGGTACAGGTAGATCTTGCATATCTGATGTATCATAGATATATTGTGTTGCTGCATTGCAGTGATAAACAGATGTCCAGATGTGGTAGTATTGTGGAAATGTACTGTTGATGTATTGTAATACTGCACCCATCCTGTAGCAATGCCACAGGTGTGGCCACTGACATTGCATCTCTCACCTTCTTATGTAGGTCCCTCCAGGATACCACCAAGGCATCAGCCTGTAATTGGTGAGTATGGTTTATGTAGATGCTTGCCAACACACCAGGCATGTAATGGTGATAGCATATTCCATGCACACATCTAAAACATCTACCCTGAATGCATGCTCTACATGTGCATGCATTGTTGCTGTGAAATGCACGGCATCACAGGGGTGACCATGATGGAGTATTGGAAGGGTATGTCAGACACCTGCATGATAACTAACATGCTGTCATTGTGGAATGTGTCCACAGGGAGTAACATAATGGTGGGAGACATGGCCTACAGTAGGGACATGTTCCGAACAACACTCATATACAGTGCAACACCAGTGTATATACCTGTAGAACAATTGCAACTGCTGCAGAGATACACTATGGCATAAGGCATTACAGTGGTCTACATTATCAGCTGGGTCTAGGCTGTAACATGTGGAGTTCAGTGTATGGGACACTGCAAAGTGACACACATGTGTAGGGCATACTTGTCATGCATCTGCATAAAAGCTGAAGGAGGGGGTGTCAGCATGACACACCAGTGCACTGCAGCAGGGGTACTATGGATGCTAGGAATGGCTCTAGCTGCACATAGTCAAGTTCAGGACAAGTGGCAGCCATAACCCTACCCCACAGCAATAGTGACAGCAGTGTGTGAACACCATGGGATGTGCACATGCGTAGACCTTGCAATCATGCAGAATAGGGGGATATGTGTAGGGCAGACTGAACATACACTGGCAAATGCAGATGGCCCATGCTGGTATACCCCTGCCAGGAGTAGTAACTGGTGTAGTACACACAACAAGAGGTGCGATAAACCATCATGATAAGGGTGTACACACATGCCCACATGGTGTGTATGCATCATAGCCAGCAGCCGCACACCTAACACAATCCATAGACACTGCATGTGAAAGTACAGGACATAGCTCACATATCAGGCTTGTGTACTGCTAAGATATGTGGTGATGTGGTTCCATGGTAGACCAAGGATGGGTGCGTCAAATCAATAAAGGCATGTACACTCCCCATACCCATGGTATGCTCTGATGGTTGTCAGTGTAAAAGTATTGGATTGGTCATACATGATCCGCTGATGTTGAGAAATGTGCATCAGACATCAGGCATTCACAAATGACAGCTGTCCACATATCATACCAGGTATGTGTTGTTGGAAAACATAGCAGCTGTGAGCATTAAAGATGACATAACTGACACAGTAGTACACATTCAGCAATGGGCCGTACACCTGTGAGGTGTGTTGCACAGTACATGGCAGGGTGCAGAACAGGTGCACAGAAATACCGTGTTCATGGGTACAGTGGTATCCTGGGGAAGGGGCTTCACCTAGTGATATAGCACATGCATTACACACATGTATACAGTTGTCAGCGTGGATTGACTATAGCTGCACTGCATGCTGTCAGATACCATATGTTATGCATGTTGACAGAGGGGTAATAGGAGGACTGTGTGTACTTTCATTGTGCAACCTCACCTGTATGTGTGTATGCATCCTGGTGGGTAGTCAGTTTGTCTGTAGGGTCACTCTGGTGAAGTGGAAGGAGGCTGATGCATATAGGATGTTTGTGTACATGTGTGTGTGTGTGTTTGTGTGGCTGGCCATGCATGCACATGTGTGATTGTGAGGTGTTCATACAGCAGTACCTCCCTCTGGGAATCATGCACTACATGTACATGGACTGCCACATTACACACCAGGAATACCTGCCATGTGTGTAATCACAGGTCAGCTGACAGTATAATATGGTCTGTAGCATGGAACAGGCATCCAGAGGGAAGGTAAACACCAGGTACACCCTTAATATTGCATTCAGCAGGGAGGTCACCTATAACCCATGTATGCAGCACTACAGATGCATTGGGGAAGTACTAGTCAACACCAGGGAGTGTATCCAAATATTCCAGTTGTCACATGATAGGCTGAAGGAGCAGCTTATCTGGCATGTACTGAGCATTAGATACACACGACACACCAGTGAGTGATATTATGGCTAGAACATAGTAGCCCACACATATAGGGGTCATGCTCATCATGTCCGGACATACAGAGGGTGCATACCAAATGACAACAGTGAGGCCATGTAAAACCACTACACACAGGTCAGGCAGATAAAGTAGCAACAGGCCTTGTATTGTGACCACTTGTGTAGGCATTTAGAGGACTGATATGTTAATGAGTGGTATCAATGTGTGTATGTTAACAGATGTGATGCAGGATTGGGTACCACATAGACATATACGTGCGACTGTCTGTAAAGCCATGGATAGGTAGGTATTACGGAGGTGTGTGTGTGTGTGTGTGTGTGTGTGTGTGTGTGTGTGTGTGTGTGTGTGTGTGTGTGTGTGTGTGTGTTGTTAGGCAATGCAGTATAGGTTTTAAAGTGTGTTTGTTGTTTTCCCCCACAGGTGGCGAGGTGGGTCAGGGTCCCTCCTGCATGCAATCTGATGTTGGTGATCATACAGACACCGAAGATAATGATAGTAATGTTGAGGCACAGGTGGAGTTGTTAGGGGCCGACACTGCACCAACATTTGACATCCCCCTTTTAGCCACCCCAACCCCGCACACAGTTTCAGTGCCTATACATACCCCATCACCAGTGGACATAGCGGAGGGGCAGCTGGTGTTCGGTTACAGTGCACAGGAAAGTCTGGTAACCATGCTTACTGTGTCCAGTCACAGCAGGCATAGCCAGATGTCCGGCAGGGCACCACATAGGCAGATGTCCCAGGGTGATCGTGGTAGGGCCGCTGGACATCATGCTCCTGGCAGAGGTGACATAGCTGGTACCAGCAGGTGCATGTTTCAGGCTGTCATGGTGGTGCATGCACGTGTACAGCATTACCACAGACAGGGTCTGAGGCTGTAGAGGGCTGCTCTCACATCTGGAAATAACACCTGTGAAATGGCTGGTGTCATCTGTGGATTAACTGAGTTCATTGATAGATGATCAGGTGAGATGATGGCCCTCATTGACAGTGGTCTGTCCATGCTTGAACGTGTGGTGGGAGTGTGGCGATGGCCGCATGGACATAGGCCAGCAACGGCAACAGCTTGTAGTCAATGTGGACATGCTAAGACACCAAGGGGCTCCCGCAGTGGTAGTACAAGCCCCAGCACTGTGTTGGGGTGCTGTCCACACCACACCACAGCAGGCCACAAGCACGTGGTCCTGGCCTGTCCAAGGAGGGACCTGGCACCAGAGGACATTTGTCATCATCAGGTGAGAGTGGCACATCGAGGCCTGTACCTGGATGTGGCCATGGAACCCCTGGCAGGCACAGTCCACATGTCCATGGCCAGAGGCAGTGAACTGCACACCCTGCCAGGTATGGTCTGCAGCTGTCCATAAACACCTGTGTAGGGCAGCCACATGGCAGAACTGTGTGCATGCATATCCACACACTATGCAAACACACCTAGGGCAACCCTATTCCTACACACACCACATCACCACACCCAGATCACCACAGTACACCCCTTACCCACACACATGGTGTCAAATGTATGGCCCACTCTCGACCTCTGTCAAACCAACATCACACCCTGTGCATATGATGATACCTGTGCCACATCCCTGGCATCCATACCATCAATGCAGGGACAGGTTAATATGGTTCTGATGCACACGGTGACTATACTACAGTGTACCACAGTACTGCAGTGTAACATGTTGTAAGGAGTAAAGCATAATGCATAAATGGCAGGTAGTGTAGCCATCCAGCAATGATGCATTATAGCTGTTAATAACATTGGTTGATTACGGTCCCTATAATGTTATCCATTTGCGTTGTAGGTGTACGTGTGTCAGCATGAGGATGGTCTGCAGTCATATTCCACAACAGGGTATGGCACTGTGGTGACACCATGGCTGTGACATATCTGGGGTACAGTTGAACACATGTCACAGGTTACTAAAACGGTTATTGCCTGTGCTACATGGACAGGTGACCCGCTGAGGCATATATACCCTGCAACCTGAAGTAGACCCATTCACATACATGCACACTGTTACTTGGCAACACTGGGACTAGACCCCTACCTAGCTATGTAGTGATACTGAAGTGTGTGGATTACATTGCACACACCACACAGTGTTTAGGGTGAGGTGTGTCCCAGGTTACATGTTACATGCAGAACATCCCCAGACATGTACAGTATGCTAATGGGGGATGTAATGGGTGTATATGGACAATACATAGTGTGACATACCGTCATATGCACATTTACAGACACATAGCCAGACACACATCCGAGATACCAAGGCCTATCACTGTTAACTAACTTGACCATGTGTCCAGTGTGTTACAGGTAGGCTACACACAGCACATGCATAACTGGCTTGGATTGTGGTATCAGTTACCTGTATGGTTGATGGTGACAGCGCTAACCATAATGTGGTACATGGGACATATATGGGGTGTACCTTGATGTAATGACAGTGTACACAGCATCCACATCCCCCAGTGGATATTGTACTCCCTAAAACCCTTGATGACACTCTGCCATACCCACCATCACACATTGGCCGTGACTGTGGTACACCCCATAGTATACCCCAACAGTGGTACTACAGAGATATGCATCTAATGCACATGCCACAAGAGTAGTATGGTGTTGCAATGTCATGTCTCACCTATGGGCAGCAAAACACTATCTGTACTACTGTGTGACAATGGGTATTGTAATAGGAGTATGTGGCCTTGGAATGCTGTACCCTACAGATATATGGACATGCACAACTACACACACATGCCAGAACACAATGAGTATCCCATGCCTATCAACCCATTTGTAAAACACTATTGTGCTGGTACTGCAAAACTCATGTAGCTGGTATGGGGGGGGAACCTTAACAGGGTACATGTAATGTCCCATACAGCAGCAGCCACAACTGACTATGGCAATGGGTGTGGCATTGGTTGTGAAGGCCCTCATGGATTTCTCAAGTGCAGGTGTGCTAACACACAGACACTGCTATACTCAGTACACATACACATGTGTCAGTACAGGGGTGCATCCCTGCAGGTAGTCATAGCTGTGTACCTAGCTATTGTCCAAGGGGAGATGAGTTGTGTCAGGGTTGGGTGTACAGTGGTATCCTGCTACCTGCCTGGTGGCAGCAAGCAATCTCTCGACAGACACTACTGTGGTGACCCTCAGGGTGAGAATGACATGCATCGTGACCCTCAGGGCGAGAATGACGTGCATCAGCCAATCCTCCAGGTGCCTCCTGCACATGGCCACTTAGTTGAACAAGTTGCCATGTATACAACATGCATTACAACACATGGTTAGTGTCTGTGATGGAGACTTGTACCCAAACATGTTCTGTTGACTGTAGAAGTGTAGTGGAGGCACCCATGGCATGTGGTGCGTACAGGATGACATCTCCAATATGTGCCAGTTCTTACACAGCTGGGCCGACATGACAGTGTCAATCAAGCTTAGGTTGCCTGTACAAATCTCAGCTGGATACCTGCAATCTGCACATCTGTACAGGGACTGACAGTCATCAGCTTGGCAAGTAGCTATGCAGTAACATGAGTGTGTTGACAGATAGATGTCTGACAACAATATATATATCATAACTACATGTCGAAAGCCATCACTAACATGTGCTGTACAGTCAGTAGTCTACAATTACATTCCACATGATGGATCATTGCCCAGTAAGGGGTATATACTGTGACACAGCTCACACACCAGGGATACAACAGGGAGGCCTCAGTGTCAAGCTATGCCCAGAGGTGTGCCTGTTGTCAGTACTACATTTAGCACTCTGCTCATGCCTGGGTTAGCACTGTCAACAGTAGTACTGCCATGATACACTAAATACCAGTGTGACAGCACGTACCCTGGGCTACTACACCTGTATGTAACACATTCACATAGATAGTGCTTTACAGGCCTCATATATGTCTGTGTCCCACGCAAGACACTCACACCCCTTGCTACAGTAATGACAGCACATAGGTGCATGTATTGTACATGGCATTACATACACTTATTACAGATTATCAGACTGGGTGGTGTGACCTGGTTACCGGGGCTAAGCCATGCTTAGCAAGTATCAACATTGTTGCAATGTAACAGCTGAGCTGATTTGCACACGGGTAAGTGAAGCCTGCACTGTGTAAGTGCACATACATTTACCCATAGTTCAGCACTGTTTAGTTTCACGCAAACCCGCGCAAGCCCACTTAAAGCTGCTCAAAACTGCCTTAACCACTCTGTGTCTGACAGCCCATGTTCTGCCCAGCAACAAAATGAACAGCCGTTGCAGGTCTTGAACCCAGTACCCTGTATACTGAGTCACAACACTTAACCACTAGGCAATGATCACTGTGAAGACAGGTGTTGTTTTGCCAATATAGCTGTCAAGTAGTATTGAACAATTGCCTTTAGTTCCTGAATTGTGTAGTCTTTGTTATTAATATGACTGTTGCATCACATATGTTGTTTTATCATAATGTGCACATAGCAGATACATACAGTGAGATACATCTGGGAAGGTATACACAACCGTGAGTTTACTCATGACAGGAATATGGTTGTATACATATAATAGGTCTATATATGTCTACATGTACATACACATGTATACTCATACATATGTCTGTATACATATCTGTATAGTGCTACATATATATGGACATGTGTACATACCTTCGTATGTACATATATATATATATATATATATATATATATATATATATATATATATATATATATATATGTATATATATAGGTATATGTATATATAGATATATGTATATATAGATATATGTATATGTATATATAGATATATTTCTATATAGCTATATATGTATGCACATCCTATGTGTACAGATATGTCTAGTTATGTTGGTATATATGTAGATATCTATAACTATATATGCATACATATCTATTCTGATATACCTACTACTTACTGTCAATATATATGTAGATATCCATACGTATATGTGCATATGTATCCCTATCTGTATATGTGTAGACATATATTGCTCTGTATATGTATATATCTGGGTGTTGATATATATATATATATATATATATATATATATATATATATATATATATATGCACATATACATATACATCTATATATGTCAATATGTATATGTGTATATATCTATATAGATATCTGAATAATTATATATACATCTATTTTCACCATATGTCCTGAATATGGAGTGTAGCCCTACCTCAGCCCCTATAGTCCCAATTTTGTAGTGCAAGGGGATATCAGGTGTGTTTATCAGGTATATTTGTAGAGTATTGCTACTGTAGTAGGGATTGTCTTTACAGACAAGGTGTGTGTGGGAGGTCACATCTGCTTTTAACATGTGCGCCGTTGGCTACTGACAGACATCCTAAGGACATCATAGTACAGTACTGCTGCTAGCATGTAATGCTCCCATGGACTACATCAGAGATATTGGCCAATATATGTGGACATACTGACACACTCTGGACAGTCCAGAAGTATACACAAAACCCCTTAGTGCAAGACATGTGGACCAAGCCTGACAATGTGGATGTTAACAGCCATGTAGATGGGTATAACACGTAATGACTGGTATACATTTTCCCCATAGGTTATGCATTCACACACCTCTGTCTGTCCTGACACATAATAACTGCTGGTACAGAGGTGCCATGGCCACATACTACCATACAATATTGGCAGCAGTACATCTGGCAAGTATCTGGACATGACATCCCACTGGGTAAGTACACTTAGCTGATAGGCATTTAGCAAAGCACTGTGCAGGCTATAGGCAGACTGGCTCAATGCTGGCCTACATTATGGGGGAATGCACATGTACCTGCATATATAGCAGGCTCTACAGGCATGTCACAATGTAGAGTATGATACATTAGTGTGAAAGTGCATAACCACAGCCAATATGAACACAGCCGCATATGGTAAGCTAGCATAATATTACAGTATATGGACTATGTGTTCGACACCATCCTCGTATGTACCACTCACACACTAACCCTACATATACTGGGCCACTACACAGTGTGGTCTGATGCCTGTCTGTGGTATGGGACATGTGTGTGTATGGCTCTACAAACATGTAAGCCAATAGGGTAACATACAGTGGAGCAGCATGTAACACCAGACAGAATGGGACCAGCAACAATGACATCTACCACAGTCTATACACAGGCCACAGTACATATTGACAATACACACACTGTCGACATTCAACTTACATACAAAGACCTCAGTACTGTACACACAACCACAGGATGTCCAGGTTATATCATCAAATATAACCCCTACTATACATACCATGTGTAGCAGTCTGATATCTCACTGGCTTATTATCAGATATGATGTCACTAATTATGGTGTACAGCAGATATACACCTCTTACTGCATGACATATGTACAAAGATTGACAGAGTTGTGGCTGGAGGCATATACACTGGGCCAAAATTGACATGTTGCTGTGATAACCTCATACATTTACTGTTGTAACAGGGTTTGTTGCAACATATGTCCTATGAGGGATATGAAGTCAGTAACTCTCACGGCTGTCACCATCTACAGACTGCGATCCTCACACTACCTTCTGCAGTTCACAGATAGGTGCTCTGTAGGTAACACATGAATCAAAAGGCACCACACACTGCCCAGTCTGCAGATGACCCTACAGATGGGGTTTCCTCATAAACATAGCACTGACATGGCAGTTATTAAAACATGTAAGACAGCCATATCCACACACACCCTGTTAAACCAACATTACTCCAAATGCAGTATAGCAGCACTTACAGTCTGTAGTCAGGTCAGGCACATCCCCCTTCTGTGTGTTGCCCTGTTTCCACAGTGTATGTTGTTAGAGGTAATTCCCCAACCCATCTGATATGCTGTTTGCCAAACAGAACAAGTCCCTGTTCACAGTGAATGAAAAGGCCCAACACCAACATGATGTTCCTAGATACTGGAGTGTGTTTCCATGCAATTGGCAATGGGAATGTTACCACAGCTGTTCCACATGCAATCAGCTAAAGGAGGGCTGCAATTCGTGCAGAGGCCATCAGCTGATCATGAGCATCACTTAAAATACACATGCTGTTGCCTATGCAAAGCAGGTGTAGCTCTCCACATCCACCAGAGAGGGAGTGATAGAGGCAGACAGAGGCAAAGTAAAGTCAGGGAGGGGTGGGAGAGTACAACTTACCCATATTTGTGTCACACACCTACCAGCACAGGGTATCAAACCCCTGACATCTATGTAGTGCTATCACATTTCTATGCAGTTATTGGATACGCCACATAGGTTACATGTTGAGGAGCCCTCAAAATGTATATGTGAAGGTGAGTGACATCTGCAACAGGGATATGGTAGCTATACGGTAGGTGTAGTACATGTGCCTGTCCGCATGAACACGTGCCAGTATCAACACAGCCACACTCTCACAGGGATGCACACACATTGGCACACTTGACAGGGCCAGGAATACAACTCATCACTAGTGAGATTGCCACAACACTTTACTGTGCAGATGTCACATGCACCACAGGGGTCATACAGAGGTATATGGGCAAAGGGTATGTGGAGGTGTCTGACACTGGGCAGCATGCTTCTGTATGCCAATGAGGTTGCAGTAAGTGTGAATGTGATCATATGCATCATGCAACACACAGACACACACACACACACACACACACACACACACACACACACACACATACAGACACACACACACACACACACACACACACACACACACACACACACACACACACACACACACACACACACAGGGTACCAGTACTGAATGCATGGGTGCATTGCTTCATGGGTGTGTAATGGTCGACTGTGCCAGACAGGTATACAAGACTAGGTGATGGGTATACCTTGGCATCAGCCCACATGACAATGGTCTGCATTGTGAATCAGGGGTGTAGATTTTGGATTTACCCACACAGGTGGATATTGTATTTACCATCCAGTCACCTGGGTGACTATTGCTTTTGGCCAATGCTGTGCATTGCTTGCCATGTATGTGTTCCTTAGTCCATGACATGGTTGGTGTCTGGGATGTGAACACCTCCCACATGCATGTACAGTGACATGTGGAACTGTACCTGAGGTGGCTGGCCCATGTTGTGTACACAGATTGTTATCATCAGATGTACCAGTCCTGGCCTCATGTGGAGGGAACTGTTAATGGACCGCTGGTTTACCCTGCACCTACATTGATAGCATGATACTGGCATTCTCTGGTGTTAGTGGCATCTGTCCATACAGAGCATGTTTTTCAGGTATGGTATGTCTTTTGTGGGTCACATTTGATGGCACCACAGGTGTTGGCAGGTGTCCAGTGGGGAACAAGGGGAAGGTGCACTGTCGGCATGTATGTGCCTATTGGACAGATGGACAGGGTGCTATGCCCTCTGTAGCCCACTGCAATCACACCATGGTTACAATCAGTGGTCAATATGCAGGGTACTACCAACATAGCGGCTGTTGCCTAGGCAAGTGTGTGTGTGTATGTATATGAGACATGGGTTAAGAGTGTTCTCTGGGTGAAACTAGGGTTGCTAGCTTTGTTTGCCTGGCCTTGATGTCACAGGTAGGGGTATGGGTTTGCACCCCAGCCTCTTGGCTATTTCACATCTGTTGTCCCTGTACGGTGGACATTGTGATATATACTAGGGCCACCATATAAGAAATATGCAAAACCCGCTCCACATTGAGTCCATTTATTACACACACATCCACCTCCACACAGGATACGACATACACACACACACACACGCACACACATCATGTCTGGGATTAGAACTCTTACCTAACTAGTTTATTACACTGCAGAACTACGCAGTTATAGGAAGTGCCATGGAGATTACTGGAGTACTCCTTCCCCAAAGGTGTATTTCACAATGAATGACATCAGCAGGATTGTCGAAGTAGGGCATTTGACTTGTAGTGAGTGTGGCTAGTCTAAAGTGCATTGCTCCCTACACAGACATAGAAACACACACAAAATATCCACAACTGCCATGTGTGGGAATAGAACCCTTACCAGAGTTTTATATTACACTACAAGGTGAAGCTGTTATAGGACGCACCACGGGGATTACTGCAGTACTTCTTCCCCAAAGGTGTATTTCACAATGAATGACATCAGCAGGATTGTCAAAGTAGGGCATTTGAATTGTACTGAGTGTGGCTAGCTTGAAATGCATTTCTCCCTACACAGACATAGAAACACACACAAAATATCCACAACTGCCATGTGTGGGAATAGAACCCCTACCAGAGTTTTATATTACACTACAAGGTGAAGCTGTTATAGGATGCACCATGGGGATTACTGCAGTACTTATTCCCCGAAGGTGTATTTCACAATGAATGACATCAGCAGCCTTGCCAAAGTGGGGCATTTGAATTGTAGTGAGTGTAACTAGCCTAAAAAGCATTGCTCTCTACACAGACAGTGACATATACACACACACACATACACACACATGCACACACATGTGCACACACGTGCACACACACGCATACACGCGCACACACATGCGCACACACACACACGCGCGCACACACACACACACACACACACACACACACACACACACACACACACACACACACACTTGCCATGTCTGGGATTAGAACTCCTACCTAACTAGTTTATCACTACAGCAGTATGCAGTTATAGGACATACCATGGAGATTGTTTGGCTACAGCTTTCCATAAGGTGTATTTCATAGTGTATGACATCAGCAGCCTTGCCAAAGTAGGGCATTTGAATTGTAGTGAGTGTGACTAGCCTAAAAAGCATTGCTCTCTACACAGACAGAGGCACACACACAGTTGGCATGTCTAGGATTAGAACTCCTAGCAAACTAGCTTATCACACTACAGCAGTACACAGTTATAGGACACACCACAGTGATTACTGGGCTATAACTTTGCAAGAGGTATATTTCCCAGTGTATGACATCAGCAGCCATGCCAATGTAGGGCATTTGAATTGTAGTGAGTGTGACTAGCCTAAAAAGCATTGATCTCTACACAGACAGAGACCCCCATATACACACACACACACACACACACACACACACACACACACACACACACACACACACACACACACACACACACAGTTGCCATGTCTGGGATTAGAACTCCTACCTAACTAGTTTATCACACTACAGCACTACGCAGTTATAGGAAGTGCCACAGAGATTACTGGCCTACACCTTTTACAAGGGTGTATTTCAAAGTGGATGACCACAACAGGCTTGTCATAGTAGGGCTATGGGGAGGGCAGTGTGTGTGCATGAGCCATAACCCATTCATCTAGAGGTTGACACACCACATGCGGGCACACGCAGGGTTATATTCCACAGGTATGTGTATACAGCTGCTAGATGACTACTTCCTTGTACAGTCATGTTGCACAGCTAGCACTTGCACCACATATTCTGTAATGCTGACAGATACCAGTGGCTAAGGTCCACAGTGAGTGACATCTGAACCTCATGTGGTTGTAGCCATTTGGCTGTGTGCTGGGTGGGACAGGCCTCATAATGAATGTCCCCTTGTGACAGTCACTCTCTTCCACACATCTATGTATGTCTACTTTTGGCTCATTATAGTGTGTTGTCCTTGGATATATGCCTATATTCCTATCCAGTGTGTGTGCAAAGCATGAGTGGTGCATACTGAGGAGTGCCTGCACTAACATCTGCAACTGCCAGATATGTCTGGTCCACTGTTGTTTGCAGACATGGCCTTCATTTGATTAAGTGTATGAGCATGCCCAGTATGACCTTTCAGTATGTTGTTGACTGACATTGCCTTCATTTCTCTAAGTGTGTGAGCATGCCCAGTATGCCCTTCTGTATTGAATTTGTGGATCGATACCAGGTAGTTTGTATTGCAGTGCAGACCTTTGTGTTATACACCTGCAGGTAGCATACTGTTTCTGCAGGGTATCCATTGATCATTTGGCAATATGGGGACAAACTGTGCAGGGGATAGTGTGTACTGTAGGTGATTGAGTCTGTGCTACTTCAGCTGCATGGTACTGCTCTTAGCAGAGATATTCAGACATGTGTACTGTTATACACAGTGATGTTTTCTGTTCTCATGAACTGTCAGGTGGACATTCTTGCTCACAGTAATGACTTGGGGGACAAGGGTGACTGCAGCTGTGTCTGCTATTGTGGGCAGACACCTATGTATTCATGGTAAGTTATGCCATTCTGGAGGGGGAGCTGCAGGCACTTGGTGCTGTATTTATGTATCCGTTTCAGCACATTGGTACAGTGCTGGCAGAGGGTCCCATACTTGTCCACCCATCAACATGACAGCATGGGCTTATCTTGCTGTACAGCTGTACAGATTCACACAGGTTAACCAGAGCCAGGGGTCATGGGTCAGGACATTTACCTTATTGTGGTGTACGGACAGGTGTGTAGCCACCCATTTATGTGTTTGCAGCCAGGGATAGTGTGTGTACACAGCTTGGTGTCGGACCCTGCACATTCCCTGCTGCCCATGCTCCCACACCCCCCTCTGTTATTTTAACCTCTTCCATACATTATGCATACATTCTCTGATACTTTCCTTAAGGGTATCACCCCATCACAGGGGTGTGTTAGTGTTGGTCCACAGTTCATGCAGTGGGACATGGTGGACATCTTACTGTGGTTTGTCCACATGGCCTTGCATATGGCTTATGTTGAGTGTGTTATGTTGTTATTTGGGTGTCCATGACATAACATGCATTGGCAGTATGTGTGAGACACAGGCCTTTGACAGAAGCCTGTGGGGCATTAGGTGCTGCTGTAGGCCAGATGTGGCAGGCCATCGCATTCTGTCAGTCCTACAGTCCCATACCACCATACAGTATATTCCCCTGGGGTGACAGGGTAGGTGTGATAGGTGTTCATGCCAATGCCTTCTATCAGTCCTGATCAGGTGATGTCAATGCTTGCAGGGTGCTACTTATAGCTAGGGACACAACTGCATGAGACACCTGCACTGCATGCTGCAGTCTTCCACTATTGCCATATACAGGTGGGGTCTTACTGTACCCATTCCCCACAGCAGGGATATTACCAAAGAGGTGCCTTTGGGTGGTGTTTGTGTGGCTGGGTGCATGTGTGCTATGGACACTACTTGCATCTGACACACAGATATGCATGGGGCATTCCAGTTATGCTGGCATATGCAGGTACATCAGCTGATTCTCAATACATCTATCCTACCTCCTTTGTGATCTGCAGGTGTTCAGGCAGACATCACCAGTATCCCCTACTACAGGTCCAGTTACTGTGATGCATACCTATATGTACAAATTCACAGTGACACAATATATACTGCATGTCTGGGGTACTTCCCCCATGTGTACTGCTTGTATATCTAGCCCAACAGCCATGCCATGTCAGTCTTTCAGATGGTGACACATATTACCACCATACATTTACAGTGGCTTACTGCTAGCATGTGTTATACTGGTGAGGATGGTTTTTGGCACTGCAGTTGTGACGGCTTGTCCCTGTCATCAGCAGTAGTGGGTAATGGCCACCAGGTCTTACCTCAACATGTATACATACTGACCATTTTCATACATTATGAAACACACACCATCCTAACACACACAGACCTGCATACTCTGCAAATGCTACGACCTATCCTGCTACCTTGGCCACCTCTGAGCATCTGTGCTCCACTCATATTATACCTACTCATACATGTTACTACATTTCTACACAGGACTGGGGGGCACACCTGAGCATCCCTACATTTCTACACTGGATTGGAGGAAGGGGCAGACCTGTCCACATGTCTACATAGGAGTGGGAGGGGCACACCTGACTGTTACTACATTTTCACGCTGGACTGTGGGGGGGGACACCTGACTGTTACTACATTTCTTTGCTGGATTGGGGGGTAGGGGCACACCTGACTGTTTCTACATGTCTACATGGGAGTGGGGGTGGCACACCTGACTGTTACTACAGTTCTACATAGGGTTGTGGGGGGACACACCTGACTGTTTTTACATTTCTACACAGGATTGGGGGGGTCACACCTGACTGTTACTACATTTCTACAGAGGATTGGGGGGACACACCTGACTGTTTCTACATTTCTACACATGATTGGGGACACACCTTATTGTTTCTACATGTCTACATAGGATGGGGGGACACACCTGGCACTTGCACATATTTGCTATGATTCTACTGGCATGTCAGGTACTCCATTTCATTCTGTATTCTAACCTATCATACTGACTAGAGGCTTATCAGTGTACTACAGGTCTTAGCTTTGGTTGCCCTATATATTAGTGTCTGACTTCCTACCCTTCAGAACTAACATCTCACTGCCTGACCTGCTGTAGTCTGTCTGTGTAGGCCGGGGGGGGGGGTTACCCATAGGCATCATTCAGAGGCCATAGCACAGGCTCTGTTTGTGTTTGTCTATACCTGTCCTGTTGGCTGAGACTGTTGCTGGGTATGTAAACCTCCCTGACTGGCATGTGTGAGTCATATGGACACACATGTTGCCCAGCACATTTCCTGCAGTGAGTTTTGTCACCCTGTGTAGTACTGGTTACTATAGTGACTCCAGTATGTGTTACAGATATCATGGTGCCACTATGGGGTCTACTATCTGCTGGCATAACATTCAGCCACCCAATTCCCTTGCATGCTCACATTCATACCATAGATACAGGTAACAACACATTCTACTCCATTTGGCAATTGGTAGGTTGATTGACTTACCTTGTGGTTGTGCCAGGATTGAGGATGGTGTTGGAGGGCTGCCTATGTCAGATGCACATAGTATGCTCTCAATACATGGTTGAGCACAGGTAGTGTCATGTTTGGCATCCCTTTTACTGTATGTGCGAGTCAGAGAGAGGTGTCATTCCCTGGGTCTCTACTGTGTCAGTGTATGTGCTATGCGTTGCCTCTTTGCCAAGGCTAGGGCATACTGGGCATGCCTCCATCTGCCTACTGGGGCAGGCTCAGGTTGTTCCTCCTCAGAGGCACTCTGTGCCTGTGCAAGCCTTGGCATTGGTGGGGGTCTGTGTGGCCCTGCCTCATGCTGTTCCTGCTGCAGCTGTTTCCATAGGATCATATTGTGTAGCATGGCACATACCATAACAATTTGAGCACATGTAGCTGGTGAGTACTGCAAAGCTCCACCAGATGCGTCCAGGCGATGGAACCGTGACTTGAGCATCCCAAACACACACTCTATTATAAGTCTGGTCTTTGCATGTGCCTCATTATGGCGTTCTTGTTCAGGTGTGTGTGCATTTCTGATGGGTGTCATCAGCCAAGGCTCCAGTGTGTAACCAGCATCCCCCACTAGGTGACCATAGGGGATGTCCCCATTGGCAAATCTCTGGTACAGCTGCATCAGATGCCAGATGTGGGAATTATGATAGCTTCCAGAGCAGCCAGCACACACATTTATTATAATGCCCTGGGCATCGCACACGACCTGGCAGTTGATGGAGGGGAGGCCCCTGCAATTGATGTAGGCCCTACCCTGATCACCAGGTGGTGCTTTCATGCATATGTGCATGCAGTCTATATCACCCACTACCTCAGGATATTCTGCTGTTTGGTGGAAGAGATGCATATTGCTGGCCAACACCTCATGGGTGTTGAGGAAATATACGTGCTCACTGCCATGTGCTGACATGGCATCCAAGAACTGGTGGAATACTCTGGATGCTGATGCCTGTGAGATCCCTATGATATCCCCATTTGAGCTTTGGGAGGTACCTGTGGCTAGTATTCCTAGGCCTACACATACCTTGGTATCCAATGGGATGGGTTCCCCTCGGTCAGTTCGGTGTGTCAGGCTTGGCCGGCACAGCTCAACAATTTGCTGTAGGAGGTCCATGTCCACCCTATAGTGCTCCACTATCTCCAGCTCATGTAGCCCCTGGTAGGTTACCCTGGGTCTGTACACTCTTCTCCGTCTCCTCGCTGTGGGTTGATCGGCAGCATTCATATCCTCACCACCCTCAGCCTCTTGCACATGTTGTTGTATGATGCCTTCTGTAGCTCTTATCATGTTGTAGTTTTGTTTGTTAAAAGTCCCCCGCTTGTATACACCAGTGGTGTAGAGTATGAGAAAAACCAGAGGGTAAGGTGTTTGCATAGTTTATAGTAGTATTCTGGGCTGGGCTGGTCTGCTGTTTGTGTAATTGTCTGATGCTGATACATTTCACCTGCCAGCTATGCTAGTTCTCCTTGATTAACTTCCTACTACTGTTTTCCTTTCCCATTGCCTTCTTGTGTAAGCCCAGGAGCGTGCCATGCAAACAGTGCTCAAATGTGCACAGAGCTGCTATTTCCTGGTTTACCTTTTTTTTTCTTTAAAACCCAGTGTGCGGCACGCACACCTGCTTAAGCAATGTAAAGAGTGCTAGGCAGACTCAGACACACTCCCTTGCCTAGCTATGCTAAGCTAGGAGCAAACCTGAGCCACAGGGCTCTAATCTGCTTACAGTATGCCTGCCACACACCACTATGATGTCAGGTAACTCCTAGGCTTGCACCAAGCTATTCCTACTTTTAGACTGTTGGGAGATCACTAGCATGCTGGGGAAATCTGGGATTCACTATCATTCCCCTCATTTGCATAGGATTGCCTGCTAATGCATAGTTACATGTCTCACACTGAGCATCCTCCCTTAGCAACCACTACTCACTGGCCATGTTCTCTTCTGCCTGCCATTGACTTTAATGGCAGAATAGTGATTTTAGTTAGAATGCTTATTTTAAGTTCATTTTCTTATTTTCCCCCCGATACTGTTTGCACGCAGCTGCCCTATGCTTAAACGGCTGAGATAGACTAAAAGAAAGTTGATTTTTTTATTTTCTAAACTGTTTTCAATACCAATGGCCTTATACTTGGCCATTGGCTTGCTTCATGAATGATACGCACCCTTTATTTGGAGCTGTCACGGCTCCATTTTGGAATTTGCAGAAATGTACTCGGTTACTAACCGAGTACATTTCTGCAAATTAGCGGTAGCATTGTCACCTCACAGTTAGACATTGCCCATTCGATTCTCAGTTAGAGCGTCTTCTGTGTAGCTACATGTTTGAATGGGTGTTCCTTCGTTGAAGGTTGTGCATTAGGCCCGGCAAGCCAGTACGTAAAAATCTGCTGTCAATCATTAGTGGACCGGAGTTCCGCTGTGGCGACCCCTACCCAGGAAAAGCTGAAAGACACAAACAAGCAAAACACTAGTCCTGCACGGTCAGTTTCTAGCTTCCTGTATCACAACTTCACCTCATTTGCATGGATTTCTCCTGCAAATGGGGTAATTTGCATACAGGGGCTGAGTCCGTACAGGACTAGTGTAGGAACGCTTGTGCACACCCCTGCAGGCTATTCCTGGATCGCTCAGCAGACATATTGCCTGCTAGAACTCCTGCACTAATCCTACATGCCATGCAAGGCTTGCAGAATCCAGGCGACTAAAGTAAACATACTTTTTAGTTGTAAGAAACACAGGCTTTACACTATAACAAAAGAAGAAAGACTGCACAAAAGCAAGTTTAATGTTGAAATTTTCTGATTTTGGGCTGATGGAATGGGGCTGAGGTGTAAAAGGGCACTGATTCTATCATATGTAGAATTAAAATATTTTCTTTTTTTTATAATGGTAAATGTCTAGATTAATGCCTTTGGCTTAAGCTAAAAGCAAGTGTTTTTGTAGGCTTTAAAAACAAGATAAAATGACGAAAGCCACAAAAATGTAACCTTCTTACAACTGCAAAGATATTAGCTTTTTTTTTTCATTATCACATGTTCAGTGGGAGTCAAGAAGTCTGCATCTGAAGGCAACTGTATATTCTGTTTTGGGTGAAATTTACAAAGATTCATTGCTGAGTACTTTTCCATGGAGAGAAACTGTGGATGCAAACAATTCATCTTGAGAGTTTTGAGCATTCTTTATTGAGGGAAATGCAAAATTTAAAGGCATGATGGGAAGCAGTTCAATGAAAACTAAAGTTTGAATTTTTGGGAAATGAATAAGAGATAGTAGCCACCCTAGCAGCCTTAACAATTTAATGAATTCAACAGAACAGTGTACAATCTAGTTTTATTTGAAGATAGTGCTTGGGCTAAAGGTTAATGCTTTCTGAAAACATGAAAGCTGTTTTTCACATCTGGGATGGGGACAGAGATAAGAAGAGAACAGACAGCAAACAGCGCAAGTGAAAACACAGGTTGTAGAATGTGCTTTAGCAGGGGTAACTTTAATTTTAGGTTAGGTAAGGCCTGTGGGTGAAGCTGATACTTCAAGGTAATTGGTTCTTTAATTTTTGAAGATGTACATAGTTTTGTGTGTTTATTTTAAGTTAATAGGGTATGGGATGTTTTGAAAATGTATTTATTATTTTTGTTTCAGGGTTTTTGTTAAAACAAAAAAATCTTGAAAATATCACATATGTTCAAATGGAGATGAGAAGAACAGCTGTACAAAAGATCAACCTGACAAATATTACTGTGTGCATGTGATACAAAAGTTGGAAATTCACATTAAAAAAAACTATTGTGCATAATAGGTGGGGACAATAGCTTTTTGTCATAATGGCTACTCTATCTATATTATCTTGGAACATAAAAGGTCTTACAGGTATAGACAAAAAGGAAAGGGTAGTGAATTATATTAAGAAATGCAGAGTACAAATAGCAATGATGTAGGAGACATGTTTGAAAGAAATGAGCACGTGAATTTGACAAATAAAGCATTTCGGGATGGATATTCAGCAGAATATCAGGGTCAAGGGAAATGGGGAGTAATTATACTAATTGCTAGATTGGTTTCAATACTGATAGAAGATGGAAAAAAGACAATAATGGTAGATTTCTGATAGTAGGGAGCTATTGGCAAAGGAAGAGGAATATACTAGCATATATTTAAAGTCGACCAAAAACTGTTATTATGGAGCTTAAGAAAATTTTGGGAGAAATGATAAGCTTCAGCGAGGAATATTACTTATATATGGGGACTAGAACTTGATTTGCAATAAGGGGACATAGAAGAAAAAATGTAGCAAAAAAGGGTAGATTTCTGAAGAAATGTATTAAAATAGTTAGTATGGAAGATGTGAATTCAGAAGTAGGAACTCAGACAGAATGTATATATTATTCCTTTAGGTATGGTAACTGGGATAGACTAGACATAAATAATATTTCACAGGAACACTTGCATTTAATTGAAAGTTTCAACACACATTCAATAACCATTTCAGATCACGCACCAATAAAAACTAAAATAAAATACATGGTAATAAAGTAAAAATGAGACACTGGCATGCACCTGCCTATCTGTTAAAAAAGAGGAATTTAAGGAGAAATGTCTTATAGCTAATGAGTAGATTAAAATGAAAATAAGGTTTAAAACAGGGTAGAAATAAAAGGGAAAGAGATATGGTTAAAAAGTAATAGGAATTATTTAGAGGGGCTGACAAAGGCAGAAATAGGGGGAATTTCACAAAATAAGAACAGGTGTAAATACATATTTGAATAATATGCATGAAAGACTGCTGTTCATCAACTATTTTGGTAATAACTCTGGACCACAAAAATTTGTAGTACAATGACTTAGGCAGCAGAAAGTAGAAAGAATTGTTGTCAAACTTAGGGAGTCTATACCAGATATCCTGTAGAAGTATTAGAGATATTTCACTCATTTTATGAAAATTTATATAATACAGAAAAAGGCAGATATTAAGAAAGAGCACAAATGGAAATATTTATGGAAGACTTAATTATGCCAAGGTTAGAGGCAGGTGAGGCTCATCAACTCACAGCTAAGACAGGATGGGATGAGATAAAATGATGGTGTATAATCATTCTTCAGGAAAGTATTCAGGAAGAGATGGTATTCCTGTGGTAGTTAGGAGAAAAGAAACTGATAAAAATCTGTAAGATTTTCTTTAACAATATTTTAAAAGGAGGAGAAGCACCAACATTTTGAAATTAATATGTGATGGTGTATTACCCAAGAATAGTAAAGATCCATCAGACTCAGCTTCATACAGACCCGTTTCAATTTTAAACTATGATCTTTAAGTGTTTATGTCTATACAAGCTAAAAGAATGACAAAGGTTTTGCCAAAATTGACAAATATGGATCAATGTGGTTTTGTGGAGGGGAGGTGAAAATTTGACAACATAAATACAATAGTGGTGACCCAGATGGAAACATAATGTAAGAAAATACCATTGTTGTTAGTAGGTCTTGATGTAGGAAAAAAACATTTGCCAGAGAAAACTAGGATTTTATGAGTAGGGCAATGGAAGCCTTTACATTTTATGATACAATAATAATGTTAATTAGGCGGGTATATGAAGGATGTTTAGCAAGAATTAAAGTGGGAGGGTCTTCTCTGATAAGTTGTATTTGATTAGAGGAATCTAGCAGGAGTATCATCTTTCCCCTTTGTTATTTGCTTTATATTTATAGAAAATGGTAAGTAAATAAGGGACTCATAAATACAAGGATACAATTGGTATATTAATGCATAAAAGTTGTCTTTATTTACAGATAATATTATTTTATACCTAATAAATCCAGAAAAGGACATCTCAGGGTTGTGGGACATTTTGAGACAGTTTCAAGTCTTTTCAGGATATAAAATTAGTGAAGACAAAACAAAGGCTATATCAGTAAATTACGTATCCACACACAAACTGGTTCAGCAGTATGCATATTTATGGAGACATGATAAGATAAAGTATTTAGGAGTATAGCTTAAAAAGGATTCTGCTATGGCAGCTAAGGATATGTGGAAAGAAACTAACAAAACATAATACAAAAACGTAGTCACTGTAAGCTCTTGTTTATAGCTATGGATAGTAAGATATAAGCAGTGAAAATGATTTTAGTACCCTTCATTTTATATACAGGTCAGACATATTTTTAGCAAGAAGAAGAAACATTGTGGTCAATAATTAATAAAGAGTTGATGGAATTTATCTGGGAGGGGAAGAGAACAAGAGTTCAGTAGGATAAGTTGTTCTTTCCAATAGAACAAGGTGGTTTAGGATAACCTGATTTGAAAGGATATTTTAGAGCTACACAGTTAAGGGTCATACATATATAACACAAACAGAAGGTTATAATTCAAAATGGAAAGGGCTGATGATGAAGCAGGAGGAAGTGCAAGAAATAAAGAGAGACTGAGACTTTGGATGCAGATCCTTAAGAAGAAAAGTAACAACCATATAGAATAGTATATTCAAAAGAAAAAAGTCACCATGAGAATAGGGAAAGGAGATTTTGCCAATATGGATGACTGTAAGTATGGATACAGAAAATAGGCAAAAGAGGGATGTAATTTACTGGATAAATCTGGCAAGGGAACCAAGTTACTGAGAGCAAATAAGATAATAATAGAAAGTGAAAAGTAATAGAATGGAATGAAGCCTAGAAGATGTTTAAACTACAGGCTATAGACTGCTTTCCCTTCCAAGGATTGATATCTTAGAAAAGGCAAAGACAAAAGGGATGGAGAAATCTTAAGTGAAAGACTTGCTCTGGTGGGGATTCTAGAATAGCAGCTGCTGTTAAAAAAGGGATGATTAGTTGATTAGTAGGGTATATAAAATATTGCATAATAACTATAATAATCAATCAGAGAAGGTTAGAAAAGATTGGGAAGAGAGACTAGAAAAGCAATTTACAATAGAACAATGGGAGGACAATATGCAAGAAAGTCCAGAAGGTTTAAGATCTTTGCTTAGAAGTGTTTGCAGAGGTGTTTTTATACCCCAAGCAGATTTCATAGAATTTTTTTTCAGCTAAATAGTAAGTGTGGGAGGTATGAATGAGAGTGTAATGAGCTGACAGAATTTAAAAATTCCTTACAGAGAGCTCTGCCTGAAAAATTGGGTGAGTAAGTAGCTATAACTAAGGATAAGAATTTTTTGAGATGGGACACAGGATCTGAATTGCATAGACATAGTATGGCCTTATTTAGTTTAATTATGTTGGCTGGCAAAAAGCAATTACTAATAAATGGACATCAAAGTCTAAATCAACTGTATTTGATGCATTAAGTACTATAAAGGAGATAAAATAACTGGAAGAGGATCTTTAGAAAAGGGAAAGAGCAAATTTCATAGAAATAAATGGAAATTGTGGGGACAATACAAGAAGAATAATGTTCAAGAGGAGGAGTGAGGTTTAAGGAAAGGCAGGAATTCAGCTATTTATATTATGTTGGACTGATGATAATTACAAAAAAAGAAAAGTAATGTGATGTATAATGAATATAAATGGGAACATGTTAATATGTCTTTTCTTTCTGTTAATGTATGTTTATGTATGTCTTTAGTGACAATTTAATACAGGTGTTTAAAAAAATCTCTATCTTAATGACACCATCATCTAAGTCACCTCCCTTACCAAACTTCTAGGAATGATAATTAATTATAACATTAAATATGACCTGCATATTCAAAATTCCCACAAAAACTAGGCATGCTCTACAGAGGCAAAAATTACAGCCAGAAGTCCTCTAACTTCTATATACATCCAACCATCACTTAACTAAGGTGCTCCCATCTTTACAAATGTAGAGACCTCACAAAAAGCAAAATTAGAACAGTGCTACAATACAGTTGCAAAATTTGCAGCAATCACTCCTTTTTAATCCTATCACCTTACAGTACTCACTATTCTAAAATGGATAGCACTATCCCATCATCTAGCATACCCACAGTTACTCTTTACATCTAAAATTACTAATCACCCCACTACCTGTTCCATACAAAGCACTATTCCCTCTACCTACATCCAACTAAGATCTGAGGTCCACTGACCAACATTTTCTGCATCCATAAACCATTCAATTCTGCTGGACAGAGTCTATATTCATACTATGTTGTCAAATCATGGAACTCACTCCCTGTACCTACCAGGTGTATTTGTCACTACCAATCTTTCAAAGCTGCTCTAAAAGACTACTTAGCCAGAATATGGCTGTGCCCCTGTTCATCACCAGGTTAACCTCCTCCGTAAAATAGAATTAAACAGCAGTTTGTACTCTTTAAGCTGTATCTTCTCACTCCTTCACTAGTAGTTTCTTATGTCTTCTAACTCTTTGCAGAATCTCTTCTAGTTCTAATTTCACCTTACCCAGTACATACCTCTTGTATGTACTGCCATATCCTTCAGACTATTTATGCAAAATTAGTCCCACTGTGTGATACTACGCCTGCTTATTTTAACCAAAGCTGTCCATTTATTTTGAACTAAAAAATGCTTTTAATCACTGTGTATGCTGAATCAAACTAAGAAGCACTCTCTAATAACTGTTATACTATTTTAGACAGTAATAAAATTTTAACTTTATTTTAGAACTTTTCTCTGTGTGTCACCCCTGAAAATGGGTAATACACCCAATCGGTCCTTCCTAGTATACAAATAACAATAAATAAATTATTTGCAGGAATGGGTTCAATGTTGTGTAAGTCTCATATGTGTGATTTGAGTTTTAAGAAGAGAGCCATCTTATGACCTCATGTGTGGGAGAGAACTATTCTGGAGGACAATCATACAAGGTCTTACTGTGGGGAGTCTTCTGCACTGTGTAGCAAATTTAGGAAAATTGTATGTCCTCCCCTGTGGCTTTCTCTTTTAATTTTAAATCCCTGTGCCTATGACGATTGTGCTTTCTTAAGCCTATGTACTATGTTTCTGTGCTCAGTGTAAGGGTGCAAGTACTCTTGTGCTCTCCAGTTACTTATGGCTGCTCACACAGTTCTGATCTTCTCTTACTTGTGTCATTGGAAAATTTCCATGTCTGAAACTTAGAAAATGTAAACATTACAAGTGCGCTTGTGATTCTTAGTTCATAAATCAGATCTACACAGGACCTAGTTTTTAAATTGAAATTAGGTTATGATGTCTGGAAAAAGGTATTCATCCTCCCTCTCCATAAAGGAAGCAATAATACTGACATCACTAACTTTTGACCCATTGATATTCTCTCTCCAATCTCCAAAATCCTGGAAAAATGCATCAATTATCAACTACTCTACTACCTCCTAGACAACCAAATACTATCACCTTTACAACATGACTTCAGACCTGGACATGGTACCACTACTGCCCTTCTATCCTTTATGGATACTGTAAACAGAGCCCATGATACTTGTAAAATTGTCTCGGCCCTCTTACTTGACCTATCCAAAGCCTTCAACACCATTTCTCACCCTCTTCTAATCACTCAGCTCCCTACTATTGGTCTACCCCCCCACCTTAAACTGGTTCTCCAATTATTTACATGAAAGACAACAAGCTGCCAGATGGCAAAACGACATCTCCTTTCCTTAACACCATCACCGATATTCCCCAAGGATCCATACTTGGACCAATCTTATTTAGCATATTCATAAATAACTTCAATTCTTTACTATCTCAAGAAACCGCAATTCAGTATGCAGATGACTCCACTATCATCTGCTCTGCTAACTCTGTTTCCAACCTACTTATACTAACTCCAAATGCCTTTTCCTCCACAGAATCCTGGAAAAATAACAATCACCTCACCCTAAACCCTAAAAATCCAAACTCATTCTTTTCACACCCCCCCCCCCCCAAGAAAACAACCTCCTGAAATAACACCAACTTCATCATCTTCTCTCTTAACAAATCATTAATAGAAGTCATTACACACCCAAAACTCCTCGGAGTGACTCTCGACAATCACATGAAATTCGACTTTCATATACAACAAAACATTCACAAAACACATTTTAAACTTGGTACCCTTTATAGGCATAATCACGTCCTAAGCCCATTCACAAGAATAATCTTAGCCTCTACATACCTACTACCCTCTCTCCTCTATGGTGCCCCTCTACTTACTAATATCCAAAACTCCTCTAAACTCAAACTCGAGGCATGCTACAATAAAATTGCCAAATTTGCAACCAACTCCAAACACTCCACCCATCACTCCACTGTCGTAAAATCACTGAACTGGATAGAACTACCTAACTACCTTTCCTATCTGCAACTAACCACAGCTCACAAAATACTCTTCAAACCCCAAGACTGTCCTGCCCTTAGCTCTACATTCAACTACTACCACCCAAAGGGTCTATATTATATTAGCAAAAATCCTGTTAAGCGAACACTAAAACACCGACATGTATTGCGTGAACCACAAATATGCTGAACGCACTAAACCACGAAATTCAAAAAGTCGAATCCTCATAGTCGGCCAACTCCACCTCCCACTACATACTGCCTACCCAAACAAAATAAATAAACCACATACATACACTAACCAAAACCCTACTTCTAACCCTAAAGTAAAGCACCAAAACCCTATGTCTAACCCTACACTAAACGTTACATACATTACTATCTATGCACTTACCTTAACCTGAACCCTAACCCTAAGGTCTGTAACTATCACACACTTACCCTACAGAGATATACCAAAACAAAATAAATAATCCACACACATATATTTAACAAAACCCTAATTCTAACCCTACACTAAACCTTACATACATTACCTATCTATGCATTTACCTTAACCTGCACCCTAACCCTAAGGTCCATAACTATCAGACACTTACCTTACGGAGCTATACCGCAGATGGGCCAACCATGACACTTCGATATTTCAAATTTTGCGGTTTTGGACATACAACATTTCCATGGTTCACGCAATACATGTCACTCTTTTTGTATTCATGTAAAAGGAATTTCAAACATCTAAATGGAACCCCCACCCAAATAGGCCCCATAGATCAGGGGACCAAAAGCTTTCACAAGTTCAGAAACCTAACCTTCCACCTGGCCATCTTCTTTACTCTTTTTCTGTAGCCAAGAACTGGAATACTTTGCCTCTAACCATCACAACAACTCAAAACCCCTCCCATTTCAAAAGTTCCCTTCATAACCACCTGTTTTCACAGTTGGAAGTGTACTTGCACCAAGCCCTCCCTAAAATATGCAGACCACTGTATTTCTTGCCATCATTGTTTTTTATGGAATTGTACTACTGTATATAGAGATTATAGTCACAATTAGCCATGTATATACTTACCTTGAACTGATTGCATAAGATCACTATTGCTCAAAGATGTTGCTGTTCCAGGTTAATCTCAACACTTGTATATAGCATTTCCTTGTTATTGAGTTGTATTTTCTTTGCAATTTCATTGTAATCTCATCTTATACGGTGGAGCTTCTCTTGACTTGTATTTTCTTTGCAATTTTATTGTAATTACATCTTGTACGGTGGACATTTTCTCCCCGGGCCTCCACTAAAAATGGGTTCTGCTGACCCAGTGGACTTTCCTGGGAAACAAAAGGCAAATAAAAATAAAAATAAATAAATGTCAAAATCTTTCACAAATACCTGACTAACACGTTATACTTCGTTGCGGCTGAAAGAGAAGGTCAATACTTTCATCATCTCTCAGCAGCAATAAAGGGTGCCCAAAATAAGGACTGGCCAGAGGTCTGGAGCCAGATAAGTTTGAGTCTAGATCTAAACATAGGTCTGACTCTGCAACAAAATCCACTGTGGTCTCACTGCTCTATAGCTTCTTACCTACAGCATCATCTTGCTCATCATCCACAGATAACCACAAGGTGTTTCTGAAAGGTACAACCTTATACCCTTCTTAAGACAGAAGGCTAGTGAGACAGGCTGGGCACCCCTCCTCTTGCTTGCATGAGGTACCTGACAGTTCCACAAGCATGCAGACTGAGCTATTGAGTCTCTGAGTTCAGGCCCTAACAACAACCCCTTTACTTTGCTCAAGTGCACTCTTTGGAGAAAACTTGGTTGGTTATTGAAGACTTCCCACTCTTGCTTTTGGACTCTCAGCTGTCCTTTTTCCTACCCTGGACTAACACATGGTGGCAACTGGTGAAGAGGATGCAAACTATTGCTCTTTATCAGTTTGGATTGATGCCAATATCCGCCTGAGTGTATAAATCTCATGCCTGACATCATTCCAACCAAGCTTCTGCCCCAGTCCCCACATGCCTGACCACTAGGGACTGTGTTGCTTGCCTGATTTTCCTGCTGTTTGACCCCAACCCTATTTACCATGTAGTGGAGTTGCAGGATTTGGTGATCGAGCACTAGCTTTACCCCCCCCCCCACACTCATACAGCTCTTCAGCTTAGCTGAATTCGAAGGAACCAAAGTCCTAGTGCTTGCAAATTACAGGGATAATGAGGGGTAGTTGATAGCTTTCCTAATTAGGAACTCTCCTTTCAGGAGGTCTTTACGCTCATGAAATGCACTTCACAAAGGTCTTTTGCTTCCTGCTCTGCCCTACAGAAATGTCTGAACACTTATTTGCTGAAGAAGGAATGTAATTTCTTCACCTGTTCTCATAGTTGTCCTTGTGCTGTTTACACACATAGTCATGCCAGTGCCAACAGCAAGTCCTTCCTGATTTGCTTAAAGTAAAAAGAAAAAGAAGTAAATGTCCTTGCTGGGAGCTGGGTTGAGTAACAGCCTAACTGAGATCTGCACCACTTTAAATGTCCAAGAAACAAGTGTCCATTTATGGTAACGTTATTGTAGATAGCTTATTGATTACCTTGCTAACCCCTGCATTCAGTGATTCTTCCAGCTAAGTGATAGTGCATGGAGTAAGTAGCTCTAGGCAGCAGCAGCAGTTTGGCACTGCTCCTTCCCCAGTGAACATTAGTAGGCCTAGTATGCCTGCTGCTACCACAGGATGAGACATTTATGCCTGGTGCAGGTGCTGATATTAGGCAGTTCAATTACTGCTCATCAGTGGCTTAGAATAACTGACAGCCTGAATGAGGTGCAACTGAGTTATACGAACCACTGTTACCATACCTCTCAACCTCAAAGTGCAAGAAATCTGGTAAAAGACAAAATAATGGGGTGACAAAGACACACAATCAGGGATTGGTTTTAATTATTTCTAGAAAGTTCCTAGAATAACAGCTTTTGCATTAGTATGCATTTTCTGAAGGGTATGAAGTTTGAAACTCAAATGCTTGTCATTATATAGAAACTGCAGGCCTTGACAGTTTGCCAGAAAACCACCAATTTTTTGAGGAAAAGACTAAAGATATGAGGGTAAAATCTGACCATTCTGCAAACATCTGGATAGTTGAGCGGTATGAGTTAGTGTACTGTTAGCTGCTGTAAGAAATTGTCATACTATGTTTTATTCAGGCTCTGAAAGAAAAGATAAGAAGAAATAACTCAACTGATGATCACGGTTATTATTTTTATTTATTAAAAAATAATGAACAATGGTCCTCATAACCTTACAGCACAATACTTAGTTATTCAACAAAATGGAATTGGCATGCATTCTCATACAGGGAAACACTTTATTGTGAAAAACTAAGTTTTTTTTTTACTACAAAGAACTTTATTTTCTTTTTAAAACTCCTGCCAAAAGTGGAAGTTTAATTGAGCTGCCTCCCAGTGTCCTAACATGCCAGCAGAACATAATTACCTGATTGTTTGGCCAAGAGGTAACTGGGTATAATTGTAATGTATAAAAGGACCATAAAGCAATTGTCATTTGCCAACCTGTTAAATTAAGAGTTTGGCAGAAAACTAATTTATCTATAGGGGGTGGACAGTCATTCTCATAAGCAGTCTCACGCAGTGCTCACTGCTAACATATAAATGAATGAAGGATAGCAGAGACACATACTTTTTTTCCCCTCAACAGAACATTTCATTAACTAATATAGTAATAATGATCATTAATACAATTTACATTTCATCTTAGATGTGCAATTAAAAGCTGACTGAAACATGGGATGACAGCTTCTCATAATTTCTGAATGACAGGACAGTAGTTATTTTAACTGGGTGACACCCCAGAATGCTGTCAGCTATTCTACAGACAACTAACAAATAGGAACAGTGACACCTTCCATGAGTGCCTCAACTAGTTGTGAGAGTTGGTATAACAGGCCTATTAATATTGATGGGGTGGCTCACCAAGGAAGAGTAGCGTGCAACATCTGATACATGCAGCTCTTTGTTCCGCACCTACAGCTACGTGTTCCACCCACATTTTAATTTTTAATTTTTGCTTTGAGAACTATTAGAAGCAGAGGTTTCCAGGGCACTTGACAAGCTGTCCGCAATAAAGATACCCAAAAAAGGAGTTTGGCTGTCACATACAAAGTATGACAGGTCACAGTTAAGCTCTCACCAAACTGGATTGCCAGGGCTTTTACTTTGCTTTGTGACCAACTTACACATCTTGACAGACTGCTCTGATTGGTACAGTCACAATTATACATCTGAATCTCATATCACTGTCTCATTTTTTTAGAGCTGGTTTGAATGCCAGACCAGGCAATGTTAACAATTTATATCAGAAGATTGAACAGAACAAAACAGATCATCAGATAAGTAATTATAACAAGCACAGAGGTAATGCTAATCTTGATTTTATCAACACCATGGTTAATTTTATTATATAGCAACTTATTACGAATACATTTCAAAGTATATGAATATTTAGCTGTCTACTTTTTTGCCATCTATGAAGTCTTTACAAAACAAATGCATTTTAAAATCAAGTCACAGCATTGCAGGTACTGTCTTTAAAGTCAGAAGACTTTTCAAAAGTTTGCTGAGACTTGTTAAGTATAGTATTTGGTGTATTAAAAGAATGCTTGAGATTGTTATAATTTGGTAATGCATGGCCACTTCCAGTATCAAAATCAGTGTCATATCCAGAGGTGTCATGCTTCTGAATATTGGGATTTTTTTGCCAAAAACATTTGGCTCAGATGAAATGAATGTTCTTTGGCATGTCTTCCTGTATTGACATGTTTCTTAGCTTTTCTTTTTTACTCTAATGTCAAACATTAATTTCATGCCATTTGGTCTAGATATCATGCTCATGTCGTTACACAAAAATGGTAAGTTAGCAGGAGTGGAACCACAGGTTGAATGGACCGAGTATCTATAACCTCTCAGCATGGTATCAAGCTGTTGCTTCCAAGATAATTATTTTTCGTGTCTAAGGATGGCTGTGTCTCTGTTCTTCATGATCTTCTCAAACAAGTCACGTGTTTCTAATCACAAAGGGGTTATCTTCTTTCCCTGGTTCTGACACTGACCACACTGCTTAAAATGCTGTCTGGTAAAAAAGTGGGTTATTATCAAAGTTTAAGACTTTAGGCAGGTCAGAGATTAAGCTACCTCCAAACTGGTCAAACTGTGGTTTGGTCATTTGCAAAGTTTTAGAGTTTTGTTACACATTTTGTTGATGATTAATTTAGTTGTGTTATGATACAGTCAACTTGCAGATTGTCAAATATAGCATAATTGTTAATGATTCACTTTCGTCACAGTTGTATAACTTTGGAATTAGGTTAAGAGGTGTAGGGAGAGAACCCCGGTGCAGGGTGGTATTGGGGAAGCTAAGGTACACCATATAAAACATTATTGTAAGAGTTTTTTTTTTGCTTTGTATTTTGTATGAAATGTTAATTTGGAAGGGTAGTTTTGCGTTATTTAATTGGCTGTGTTTACCAATAGCAAATGCAAACTGTGCGGTTTCCATCTACCATGATTGTAGGTTGATGGGGTACACTGCGATGTAATGTACCAATTGACTAAATGGTTTGCCATATTGCAGGTCAACCAAAGGGGTTTTAGATGAATGATAATATAATCATTCAACTTTGACAGAATGCATTCAGGATTGTGTTTGCTACTCTCATCCATTCACCACAAGTGGACAATACTGGACATAGTGCTATGTAAATGTGTAACTTTATATGCCTTAATGTCACCAATAGTGTGGAGTCAATATCTTTAGTTTGTCCTATCCCCACTACTCCATAGACATGGCTAAGGGGAGTTCATAAACATTTCAGCCTCTCTGATTCTGGTCAGAGTTTCCCACCCACTGGCAGACATTAGTAGTGACTCTCTCCTAAGAAAGAATTCCAGGTCCTGCTGCCACGCTGTCAAATTTATATGAAGAGGAAAAGTGAACAAACAAAAAAAGGTTTTCTCTCAATAAATGCAGTAAATTCCTTGCTACATGTGTGGCAAGCAGATTGTTACAACTTAGACCCCACACCACACCAAAAAGAGATGAAACCAGCTCTTGAGTCCTGACACAAAATCACTTCCATGCTTACATTCAGAAATGTCAGTACAAAAATGAATATTGCACTATTGGCCAATCAGATCTTCTAATCACGCCCTCTAACACCTTGTGCTCAGGGTGGCTACCCACTTCACCTCACTCTAGCTACGCTTCTGACTCAAGCATTGACTGGTACATTTACACCTCAAAAAACAGATATACTCAGCATTTCCTAGACTTGTTAATAGCAACACACGGTAGGAAATTGTAAAACAAACCACTAGAGGCTCTAATATCCCTGACCTGGTCCTTACCAGCTTAGTTCTTGCTTGTACCCCACCATGTATCTCCACATCATGGTTAAACTAGATGAAATATCTTACTTTCTCTGTCAGGATTAATGGTAACACCCTACTATCAAATGACACCATATTCAGAAACGTCTCCAGGGCAAACCTTCTTCAAATTGTAGAAGACCTATACAAAATTCCCAACAATCCCCTAAAATGAATACAATTAAGATGGCTGCCATATTCACCTCCAATTTTTACCAGCATCCAAACATCTGCATAGAAAAGTTTGAACGTATCCATTCTAAATATAATGGTAAAATCAAGAGTAAACGTTTCTGGAGGAATTCCTGTATTAATAAACTCCATAACAAAAGAAGATAAATAATGCAAAGTTGTAAGAAATCCCTGTCCTTCTACATCAAAACCAAACTGAAACATGCCAGCAAGGAACTTAAAAGCACCATTAGAAAATGTAAAACACAGAACAAACTTAAGGTAACTACAGTTACCAAAGGAAACCACACATTCTTTAGTTATGTCAGAAATTAAGGAATAATGTTCAGCAATGTACTGAGTTACATAGCTGACAAATGTGATAACATTAACCCACTTACCCATACTGTTGGACCCACTGTCCCTAAAAATTTAATTTCCTCTGTAATCACCTTTGAACAAGTCTTACAATCCTGTCAAAGGTTAAAAATAATGTTGCTGTCAGACCAAGCAACACACCAGGCTGTATTCTCATCAGTGCCAAGTATGCACTGAGCCTCTACTTATTTATTTGTTTAGTTAGTTAGTTAGTTATTTTGGTCCAAAGATATATATATATATATATACAGGTCTACTTTACTTACCCCCGAAACCTGACATTCCGACCCGAGGTAAGTAACCGCTTGGCCATCCTGTTGAACTTTGCCCCTTACCCCGGCGGTAGTGCGATCTCAGAGTTGGTATATTCAGTTAGGGGGGTGTGAGTGGGTTTAGTTTTGTTTTTTTTTTTTTTTTGGGTCAGACTGTTGGTGTTCTGGATGTTGGTCATCTGGTTTATCGGTGTATTCGTCTTAGTGAAGTGAATGTCAGTGATGTGGTTTTTCGGGTAAGTGAAGTAGATCCATATATATATATATATATATATATATATATATATATATATATATATACAGAATAATATCTTCATCAAGTTAAATATATTAATCTGATTTCCTAACGGATAGTTTAAGAGACGAGCAATTTTAGTAAATGACCTTTTGCAAACAGAGTGAGAGAAGATAGGTCACTGTAGTTGTACAGACCTTGTGTTGCATGGGTCACTGCAGTTGTACAGACATTGTGGTGCAAAAAACAGTATAAGGTACTTCTGTCAGTCTATTGAATAAAGTTGGACAGCAACTAAGATGTAGAACATAGCAAACATGGATATTCAGGAGAAGAGATGCCTTGACACCAACTGGAAGCTGGTTTGCTTTGCTAAAAGTAGAGCAATAGTGCTCCATGTGGTTGGTGCTCCATGTGGTTGGAGAGGTGTATACATCTCATCTTTATTTTCTGCTAATTAAAATAGGGAAGTATTTTGTCCTGAGTAAGAAACAATTATAGGAAGGACATATTTCAGTTTGGGAATTAGAACATTTATAGCAAATATAGCGGTTTTGGTAAAAACAATGTCGTCAGTGAGGAAGACACCAGGACAGATCATTAATGAAATCTAAGAAGAGAGTAGGACCAAGGTCATTGAGGTACACCCTGACAGCTGTATGCAAACACACAGTAATTGTCTGAACCAATGAAAGACCATAGGTAAAGAAAACATTTGAACCATGTAAAGACATCAGATGGGGAACCTATGTTTTTAAGTTTATGCAGAAGTAAGGAGTGATTGACAGCACCAAATGCTTTACTGTAATCTCAAAATATAGCTCCAGTAATTTTGTCTATCATTATTAGAAACCCTTTCTCTCTGAGGAGGTCTGTAACAGTAATAGTCATATACATGAAAGCCATTCTGTCTACCACACACAATGTTATAAGTTTAATGGAGTCCAGCATTTGTTTGTAAATGAGTTTTCCAATAATTTGTGTTAGAGGATACAGCTTAGAAGTAGCACAAAAGTCATTTACAGAGGTTGGGATGTGGGATTTAGCAAGAGGAATAACGGGAGCATGCTTAAAGCTATCATGAGACTACTGCTGGTGAGGGTGAGGTTGTAAAAGAAAGTTGTAGGTTTGGATAACATTATACTGCCTAATTTAAAGATAATAGGGCAAATAGAATAAAATGTAGGGATATATATGGAGAGTCAATAAAGTCAAGTTGTATTTGGACCTTTGAAATGGGGAATATTCTAAGACCTTATCCAGTAGATGAGAGGG
The DNA here is from genome assembly GCF_019279795.1 of Protopterus annectens. Classification (NCBI taxonomy): domain Eukaryota; kingdom Metazoa; phylum Chordata; order Ceratodontiformes; family Protopteridae; genus Protopterus; species Protopterus annectens. The sequence goes on from NC_056747.1 coordinate 777,590,442, forward strand.
CCAAATTATAGACTTGCTGGTGAATGATGAATACTTGGTAGAGGGTGGAATAGGTCAGAGAAGAGTAAATTAGATGGCTTCAGGTTTAGGGATGATGCTGTATGAAGCAATGTTTCTAATTTCTTTCCATAATTTCTTAGGATGACCCTAAACAGGTAGTTTGGAACTTTCTGCAATAATCAGTCTTAACATTATTTGTTGCTATTACTAAATGTTGTTTCAGTTAGGTGTAAGTAAGGTGATTTTTTGGCAGGGTCTGTTTTCATTTCCGAGCATGCAATACTGCTCTGTTTAATAAAGCTCTTGATATTAACTGTGATCCATGGATTTAGAGAACCCTGCATTCTTAGTCTTTTTGTGGGCTACATCCTATCCTGTACTGCATTGAGAAAGCAGAAATGGGGTCAGTGTTGCTATAGAAGTTGCTCTAGCCTAAAATATTGAGTTTAGTGTGAAGTATGTCTGCGGTGCTGTCAGTGATAGTTCTAAACTGAATAATTTGGGGTGGAATCATGTTGTGTTTAAATGACTAAGAAGAATAGATAGGGCAGTGATCACTAAAGGAGTTTGGCAGTATATAAGGTTGGATAGGTTTATCGGCCATATTGGCAAGGTGAATAACTAGTAATGTGCTGCTATGAGAGAAGGTGTTTGGCCTGGTGTCTTCAGTAACCTGTTGTGAAAGATTTAAGGTAATGGAATTCTGAGATTTGTGTCCAAATCAATTGAGGTTTAGGTAACCAGGTAAAGGAAGACTGTGTATTGGAGTGATCTGCAATTGTTTTTAATGTGCCTTCAGACTGTGACATTTAAGAAGGGTCGGTATGAACATAACAGCAGTGTTTATTTTTACCTTATATTGAAGTAGCATTTGTATTATGAATCAGTTGGGATCATTGTCAGGAGCAGATGTGCTTTTTGTAACCAGACTGGGTGAGAGATTAGCATAATTACTGATAAATAAGTGGATTCTTCCACACCGACAAGCACCTATTCTGTAACTGAAGAAGTAAGAAGGTATATAAGAAGAATCTTTTAGCCGAGACTCAGTAAAGCTAACAATTTAGATAGATGTTGAGTACCCCAGAACTCTGCTTCTACCCATTTATTGTTAATGCTGCCAATATTCATTGTGATGGCAATTTTGTGAATGTAAAGAGATACCGGGGCCTGGATTGACTTGGCTATCACCTTCCTGTAGTAACATTATGGATATAAAATTAATGAGAAGGTGAATTCGTTTTTTGAAGGTATGATCGAGCTTCTGTTTGGCCAGAATGTTTATGGCGATATGTAAGAACCATTAATTAATGGATATGGTTGACTGCATGCAAGTATTCCACTAGATGGGGATACTATGGTGATAGACTTAGATAATGTAAAAGTTGAGGAAAAAGTTGAAGGATTGGGTAATTAACCTCTATAGAAAGGTAAATAGAGAAAGAAAAGAGTTGGAGGATTATGGAGTAACAGCTAACTTTGAAGAATGGCATGGTTTACTAAGGTATAGCATTAGAGAGTTTTTGGTAAAATGCAGTGGTGGTAATAAAATAGACAGATGAAGTAGAGGACTGAGTGATTTAATAGAATGTAAGGCAAACAGTTACAGTGGGAGTGTTGTGCTAAGAAGTGAAGTCTGAGAGGAGAGAGGTAGTGGAGGAGGAGTTTGGAACGTGTGTGGTTATATGTTTTGTCCAGTGAGTGTAAGGAGTGTGATGGTAAGAGTTGGAGCCAATAGAAAATAAAAGAAATGATGTAAAGTTGGATGGGAATGGGGGAAGAGTA